>NW_013666122.1:64997-75956 GCF_000517525.1 Limulus polyphemus
CGATCGTTCCACGTTGTGGTTAGATTTCATCAAGTCTTGATATCTTCCGATCGTTCCACGTTGTGGTTAGATTTAGCAAGTCTTGATATCTTCTGATCGTTACACTTGTGGTTAGATTTCATCAAATCTTTATATCTTCAGATCGTTACACGTTGTGGTTAGATTTCATCAAGTCTTGATATCTTCAGATCGTTCCACGTTGTGGATATATTTCATCAAGTCTTGATATCTTCCGATCGTTCCACGTTGTGGTTAGATTTCAGCAAGTCTTGATATCTTCAGATCGTTCCACGTTGTGGTTAGATTTCATCAAGTCTTGATGTCTTCAGATTGTTCCACGTTGTGGTTAGATTTCATCAAATCTTGATGTCTTCAGATTGTTCCACGTTGTAGTTAGATTTCATCAAGTCTTGATATCTTCAGATCGTTCCACGTTGTGGTTAGATTTCATCAAGTCTTGATATCTTCAGATCGTTTCACGTTGTGGTTAGATTTCAGCAAGTCTTGATATCTTCAGATCGTTTCACGTTGTGGTTCGATTTCAGCAAGTCTTGATGTCTTCAGATTGTTCCACGTTGTGGTTAGATTTCATCAAATCTTGATGTCTTCAGATTGTTCCACGTTGTAGTTAGATTTCAGTGCCTCTCAGTGGCAGAGTGGTATGTTTGCGGACTTACAAAGCTAGAAATCGGGTTTCGATAGCGTGATGGACAAAGCTTTGTGCTTAACTACACACAACAACTGCCAACGTTTTGTTCTGCTTTTTATAAGTTCGTGTTTTTTTTTTAATATAAGTTCGTGTTCTTCGGAAATGTTCTATATTTCATTGGTAAGTTCCCGAATTACAAGCTAAAATCTGGGGTTCGATTTCACGTGGACAAAGAACAGATTGCCTGTTGTGTAGCTAAACAAACAATTGTTCAATATATGTACAAAGGTTTGAAGTTACAGCAATTTAAAGCAACGTCTGTATTACAGCGCCAGAATCAACCACTTCAATGTTAGATATCAGCATCACCGTTTCAAATATTACATTGGATAAAATAAAATAAATATAGCACGTTGGAGAAGAATGGGAGACGCGTATTAAACACGTATTACATATAATAATGGTTGGAGACGGCTTGAATGGGTAATGAAGAAAAAATGTAATATAAGTTTAACATAACAGCAAATTTACAACGTTTCGACAAGGTTTTATCATCATCAGCTACCATTACACAGTTCATTCTACTTCTTCGTGGAAATTTAAGTTGTGTGCTATAAATTTCTTTCTTAAATCCAAACAAATAAGCTCAAAGAAACCTTTTTTTTTTAAATAATACATTTTCATTTGAACAAAATGCTTTATATTTTAATTTCGGTTTGTCGTCAGTATGTACAAGTTTTACCTGACTGATGACAATATTATAGGTGATTATATATCTGTTCTCATTCGTCGAAGCTTTGCTGGAAAGAGCAGCCACTTTAATTTTCTTTTTCTATCATCATTGAAATTGAATAATTTCTAAAGTTACCCTTCTCAGAAGCTACCGTTTTATTTATCTTTCAACTCGAGTTTCCTGTCACTGAAATATTTTGTTCTATGCAGAAAATATATCATAATATTTCGTATACACCAGTTAAGTATACATTGTTGAAACGTCACTTAGAATGAAGTGTTCAATTAACTGGTGTATATGCAGAAAATTGAACAAGTCTTCATATAATGAATCAGATATTTTGACGCATTCAAAGAACACGATAAATGGGCGTAGTTATACACCCATCATGTTAAACAAAATTGACAAACTATAATATCTTGTTTAAACCATTGTTTCCAATACATTTCTCTTTCTCCCTATCTACTCTCAGTAAAGCTAGGTGTGGCCTGATGATTAGCTTACTGGACTGTGGATCCGAGTGTCAACAGTTCGCGTCCTGTTGCTCTAGAATACCAGCTCAGCATTTTGAGGGCGTAGGGGTAGATTATAAGAGTGATTTAGTTTGGTTAGATTAAAGTAGCCCAAAATTAGGGATCGATGGTTAGCTTTGGGCGAATTTCCCTAAACAAACAAACTATTGTTAGTCTCAACGTTTTCTTCTGGTATCGGTCTGAGTATTAATATATCCAAAGATAATGCATAATTCTGTTCATCATAAACGTTTGTTTGAATCTAGTTTAAAACGCAAATTGAATTATACAATTAACTGTATAATAAAGTATGCCTAAAAGCGGATGTTCAAAGAAACTTCAAGCTAACACAATTATAATATTCTCTGTTTACTGACAAACATTTTGTGGGGAAAGGTCAATAAGTACCTTCAGTGTCTTTTAATTGATTTACTTCCCCTCAAAAGTTTTGGGTTCATCCTCACCAATTACGTAAACGGTGTGGCTTCGTGTACTTCCTTATAGTGCTATTTTTTTCTAAGGTTAACTCAAGTCACTTCCAGAACGTGCAAGAACTACTAATAATGTCCCAAAAGCCTTGGTTTCCAACAACTACACAAGAACTACTAAAATTATAAGTTTGATAATATTGCTTTGATATATATATATATAATGAAATCTGTAATGTTTACAGATTTGTCTAAGCGCCATCTTGTGATATTAGTTATAACTAGCTTAGTACTTATGTAAAGAAGCACATTATGCTACCAGAATAGTAAGCTAACAAACAACGATAGATAATGAAGTATTTTTATCTCGGATTTTATATAATAAAATTATATATCGTTGTTTCTCAATTTACTTAATAATTACTAAACAACGTAGTAAAGATAAATTTTAACACCCCCAGTGCCAAACTAATTTTTAATATCTTCTCAAAGTCCACATTTCTTTGATGAATTATTGAAAATAACGGTTGATTTTTGTTTACAATAAGCACATTTTTGGCATAAGATTTTCAATCCCTTTTGTTTCAGGTATTTTTACGAAAACTTACGCAGAGAAAAACGTGTAATTTTAAAGTCATTTGGACATTTCATCTTTGCTAAAACAGCAACTATAAATAATTTTAAATACTCGAGAAACTCAGTAGTAACGTGAAAATAGTTATGTCTTATTTTGAAATGCATGAAAAAATATACTTTTGTGATCTCCCAATTTGGTTTTACTTGACTGGTCTTCATATAACAATGCCAGAAAAAGCATTACCAGTGGTACAGCCGGTATAAGACGTAAGGCGTTACTAGTAAGAAAAAATACTACAAAAAGAAAAGGGGGAAAAAACACATGAAAATAGATTTGGTGTGGAACATCGGTGTTTGAGGTACTATTCGCCACGTTGCTCGCTTTTAATGATATTTAAGCACCATATTTTAGCAACTAAAAGGAAATACTTCTGGAAAGTTCGGTTGCTCCAAGAACAGTCAAATTATAGGTTGCTGAGAAATGCAGTGGCGACAGGAAACTAGAATCGATTCTTTGTTCTTCTTCCGTAAAAATTCGGTTCTTTTCTCCTTTTCTTTTTCTTTGTAGATCCTGCGTCCCATTGATTGTCTACACAAAAATAAAGCCGAAAATTGGTTTTAAGCTAAACGGGAAATTGTCATCTTCACGATTTTAGGAAATTTCAATCTTTTTGTTTTCAGATTTGATGCTTTTTAATGCTTTAACTGCTATACAATGATTTGATAACAACAAAAAAACAGATTTATATGCGAAGAAAACACAGGCACAGCGCTATAGACATCTGATATATTAACATTTAAAACCGGGAAAGAGGGGTCTAAGAACGAATAAAAAAAGAGATAAGAGCAGAAAATACGATATAAAAAGTTACATGTTTAGATGAAACAAATTAAGTTTTAAGGGTTACAGGTTTCAATAATACAAGTTGTTTGAACCAGGCTGAAATTAAATCACATTCAAATAGTGTACTGACTTATGCGTTCGAGCCGAACATGACCCAATGGTTTGCGTGCCAGGCTGCGGAACGGAATTTCCAAGTTTCGTGCAGCACTGCTCAATACGCTAAGTACTTTAAACTGTGGTAGTGTTAGAACTTTGGTAGCCAATCCCACTATCTTGTTAAAAGTAGCTGCATAAACAATGTGTGTTGCTAACCGGTTTCTTTCCCTTTAATCAACAACCCTAAATTAGGGATGACCTTGTCTGATTCTTAAGGTTCCGTTCAACTTGAAAACAATAAAGACTTATACACTTCTTTAGACTCACATATAAAGTGTGTGACCTTGACATTTGACTCTTTATAGTTGAAAATAAGATGTATTTAGCATAGAAAAAATTTTCAATTGCCTTGACCTTAGGATTTCTGATTAGAAGTTATTTTGGTTTTCTACACTTTGTTAAATGTAGCTTATATGTCGGTCACAATTAATGTATGTTTCCATAACTCAGAGTCATTGTGTATACAAAGTGTCACAAGCAACGAAACAGATTTAAACACTCTACTGATTAGCTTGGAATCTTAACAAGTTCCCTTCGACTGGACCCAAAAACCATGCATATGTCAGACAAGGTTTAGCGAACGTTTTATATTTTGTGTCTTTAAAGTAGTTAACTAATTATAATAGTTAATTGAAAATTATCAGCTCTTCGACTCTCAGCGCACTTATAAAGACTTGGGGAACTAAAAAAAAAGAACCATGACACAGTTTATATAGAATATCAAACATAACACTTTAGCTCGGTAAACACAGAAAGATAAGATACACTAAACACACAAAACACGTGCCTAAATTTACGCTCTTTCTGGGTCAAGGCTTAAAATCACGCATTTTTTTTATAACTTCATATTTTTTCAAACCAAATCAAACTTTTATAGCTTCAAATCTGTTTGAATTCCATGTGTAAAGTATCACAGACAAAATATATATATGTGAGGATAACTCTATAATTAACTAGCCTCCAGTGGCTCAGCGGTAAGTCTGAAGCCTTATAACGCTAAAAATTGGGTTTCGATACCCGTGGCGGGCATAGCGAAAACGGCTCATTGTGTAGCTTTAAGCTAAATAGCAAACAAATCTAATTAACTACAATATATATATATTGTAATTAATCCAAATACATGTAGGTTTAAGTGTTTTCAATTAATCAAGTTACATGTAGGCCTAAGTCTTTAATCAATTGAAATATACGTAGACTTAAGTATTTATTTAAAGTAATAAAAGAATACGGAATATATACGTACTTTAGCATATATATATATATATATATATATATAAATATATCCTAAACTCCATGAAAATGCAAATTACTTTACAATGTTTATTGTGAAACTTAGCTAGTAAGTTCCGAATATAAATCTAAATATAAACGTTTTACTTTGTGTCAGAACAACTTGAAAAAGGTGATAATTCAGTGGAATGCTCTATCAGCTCCAAACCTTCTAATCACAACAAGGAACATAAAGACTAGATATCGAACCAAACAGTGATAGTAAGACCATGAAATCAGTCTTTTTCTCTTCGTCCTTCTTCTAGACAATAGCCAGTGTTCAATGAAGGAGCTTCTGATACGCCTCGTAATTTCCGTTTCTTCCACCCAAACCTTTTCCCTCTCTACACTCCGGAAGGCATATCTCCACCAGTACTCAATGCATCGTGTAGAAAAACTCGGAAAAAAACCCAAAAAACAAACGATATGAACTCAAACATTCTGAAGGTGCTTTACGTCTATTGAGCTCTTTAACTAATGGTCGCTTCTCTAATGGTTAGGCAGAAGGTAGTGACAGCTCATGTCTAAAAAAGAAAAACATATATCATTTATCCATTCGTACACTTTTTTATTTTTTTCTTCCATTTCCAGTTACTGATTGCATTGATTTCTTCGATGATGTCTCGTGTTTTTTTGATTTAGTCCTGCATGATCAGAAACTAAACGTTCATTCTTTCTGATTAGACTGCAGAAAACTTTAACATGGAAAGAAAATCGTTTCCTTGATGAATTAAATGATGTTGGACTAACGTGTTAGTATCTTAAAGTAAGATTATTATATTATTAATTTATACTGTAGCAAACTTTAACTTAGAGAGAAAAAAACATTTAATTGAAAAAAAAGTAATTACATTTGACAAAAGTTTTAGTGTTTTATTATCTTAAAGTCAGATCATTAAGTACGGATAAACATATTGCATGATAAAATAAGCATGTGCTTACTTCAATGATAAAGTAGCGTGAATCTGATATGCTGTTATAGAATCTGAGGGTCGAGAACGTATTCCACAGAAGTAAACAAACTTAACCCTTACTGATGGAAACTGGTTCTTAATTACAGTATTGTCTTTCATAGCGATTGCTGAATGGATTTGTAGATTACATTTGTGAAAGGATTTCTACTTCTTCTTCTTTTCGGGGATCTACAGTATTCATTGTTTAATCGAAATCACATTGTGACTGTTCTTACTTGAAGATGGTGAGTAGAAACGGAAAAGTTATCAAGATGATGGAAAAACAGATGAAAAATACAAGAATCAACATATTGTTTGCTACCCGGAGTACCCGACCCTGGACGGAAGTTAATGTTTGTTTGTTTGAAGTTAAGCACAAAGCTACACATAGGGCTATCTGTGCTCTGCCCGCCACGGATATCGAAACCCGGTTTCTAGCGTTGTAACTCCGCAGACATACTACTGGGGGCAGGAAGTTAATGATAGGTTAACTTAAGACATGAAAAGTTGCTTCCCTTATATGTAATTACAAAAAACGTAAAACTGCAAAACACAAAATGTGAAACCGAAAGTGTGCATGTATCTCCGCAGGAACCAAACAAATCTTCATACCAAATTAGGCGAAGATCTATCAACAGGGGGCGAAGTAGTAGTAAAAAAAAACACGTGAAAACTCCCATAAAAACCGAAAAAAAAATGTAAAACTGAAAATCTGCATGTACCCCCGCATGGATCTAATGAACCTCCATACCAATTTTGGTGAAGATCCATCCACACCCTGTGAAATAGTTAGATGGACATACAACAGACAGTACTATTATATTTATATAGATTAGTATACATTTTAATGCTATTATAAACATATAATTTTAACAGAAAAACATATCTATGTATATCAGTAAACAACCATTGCTGCTAATTGAATGTCTTGCCTTCTGTAGACAGAGCAAACATCAATGATTGAAAATACATTTCACATAATATTATAAACGATAAAAAACTTACACGTGTAGTTACAGTCTTCATCTTCAGTGTTAGATCATTTTTCTCCCAATTTCTAAATATTTAGGTGAATGTTAGTAAATTTAAAATATCGTGTGTTATTTAAAATGAAACATTGGTTTATTAATTGTTGTTTTTATTATTTATAATTTTCCATAACATATTCTTAAATATATTTTACAACTTTAAAAAATTTTTCAACATCCATTTAAAGGGTGATTCAAAAAAATTACGATTATTGCACGTGACTGGGTACATTCTTATTAAACCAAAGGTGAACACACACACACATGAAAAACTCATTGGAGCGTAATGAACGTCATGCGGTTGTATTTGGAAACGAAACTTATGAGAACATTTGATGATCGTTCAACCACAGTTACGAAAATACTTTTTTTTTGTGTCAGCAGATCCAGGTTGAAATCTGAGTTTATTCATAAAATAGAAAATGTTTTTTTGACATATAATTATAAATCTGATAAATTCCTTCATTTTTTGAATCATTTTGTTTTTCTCATGATTACTTGGAAGTTTGTTTAAAAGTTCCCATTTAATTCCTTTTTTCTCGACATTTAAAATTAAATCATTACTAAAACCTAGACTGACCTAACTAGATGAGCACAATAGGCTGTTTAATAAGGACTTTTCTAATTTCTTACAAAAAATAATCATTGTTTAAAGTATATTTATCAAAACTACATTATGTTTCCAGTATAATGATGATCAACAAAACGACGATACCAACAACGAACGTGTGTGTGTGTTCAGTAACAAACATTTAATTCTTGAACGTTTCGGAATATACATATTCCATCTTCAGCAATCTATAATGAACAGGGTAGATTATTAGGTACAAATATTTATAAAGTTTAAGCATTTTATAAAAAGTAATTAAAATACAGAATAAAAAGATGAAATCAATTAAAAGACAACCAAATAAACAAAGAATAGGATAATGCAACAATATCATACAAGTGTTCAGAACGGACTTAACTGTAGTGAACTTGTGTTATTATTTAAAGTTGGGTTTATTGTTGCTGCCGTCGTTTTGTTGTTCATCATTAAACTTCGATTCTCGTCGAATGAACCTGTTTCCAGTATATATTTATTGTTGGTTTAGGTTTAAATATAACAAAAACTGTTTCAATAAGCTTGTCTTACGCAAATGCACGTTTCGGGTAACCATGACATTTCACATGCCTCATGATCAAATCCACATCTTTTCAACTGCCTAGAAACATGAATTGAAAAAACTCTTGAAAGATATAATACCCCTAACTTACATCTTCAGTTGACAAAATCATAATCCTTTAGTTAGATATATATGTGCTTTATTATCAAGATCACAATACGTCTGTTTCAAGAAGACTTTCACATAAAGTAAATTTGAAGTTAATAAATCGGATGCTTAACCCATGTTATTAATTTCTTTAAAAAAACTAAACCATTTTTGGAAATTAGTCAAATGCAAAAGTGTTTTCATCTGAACTCGGACACTAGGGGGTTATTCATAACTTGCGTGACATTGTCAATCGAATCGTCAATAAAAATGTAAGGTACTGTACTTGTGAGATTATACGTACAGTTTGACCACCAGATGGCTGTTCAGATATAAAAAGGCTAGAGGCTCCTTCCAACCCCAGAAACCTACCTCGAACTGTAACATGTTAAATTGACACTGTTACGTACAGTTTGACCACCAGATGGCTGTTCAGATATAGAGAGGCTAGAGGCTCCTTCCAACGCCAGAAACCTACCTCGAACTGTAACATGTTAAATAAACACTGTTACATACAGTTTGACCACCAGATGGCTATTCAGATATAGAGAGGCTAGAGGCTCCTTCCAACGCCAGAAACCTACCTCGAACTGTAACATGTTACATAGATACTGTTACGTACAGTTTGACCACCAGATGGCTGTTCAGATATGAAGAGGCTAGAAGCCCCTTCCAACCTCGAACTTTAACATGTTAATAACAAAGTTTACTTAACTTTTAGTGTCAAATTTACATTTTAGTTTTCTTTTTTAGATTTCATTTCTTTTATTATCGGATTTCAGGTTTTTATCATATGCACTTTATTGTAGAACTCATCACCGCTCTATATATATTATAAAAACCGTATGTTGTACTACGTACTATAATACTTTGTAGAAACTTATCACATATCACCCTGTTTCTAAAAACTGTTGTTATTTGGAATATTGTATGTTTTTATATCATATGTGTTTAAAAAACAACCTCTGTCCTCTATGAGGCGGAACGTTGAACCTCAGGTGCGAGCATGCGAACTACGTCACTCTCTTTCACTCGATCTTCGCTTCGTTGGGTCAAACAAAAAACTTTCAAATCAGCCAACGAAAACATTTACGCAACTCACGATACTTCTCCTTAATTAAACTATTCTCTGTTTTTGTTGTCTCCCACTCAGCACTAGTCAGTTGACCAAAACCTCTCCACTTGATGCAAACCAACATCTCAACCAAGAGTGGAGTGAAGAGGAATATCTGAATTTCTGAACGTCCCTGGTTTAACACCTAAACCACTACTAAGATTGATAAACGTCCCTGGCTCAACACCTAAACCACTACTAAGATTGATAAACGCCCCTTGTTCAACACCTAAACCACTACTAAGATTGATAAACGTCCCTGGTTCAACACCTAAACCACTACTAAGATTGATAAACGTCCCTGGTTCAACACCTAAACCACTAATAAGATTGATAAACGTCCCTGGTTCAACACCTAAACCACTAATAAGATTGATAAACGTCCCTGGTTCAACACCTAAACCACTACCAAGATTGATGAACGTTCCTGGTTCAACACTTAAACCACTACCAAGATTGATGAACATCCCTCGTTCTACACCTAAACCACTGCCAAAATATTGTCACATCTCAAGTAGGAACTTATAGTAAAAGCAACGAATAAAATATATTGTCACATCTCAAATAGGAACTTATAGTAAAACCAACGAATAAAAAATATTGTCATATCTCAAGTAGGAACTTATAGTGAAAGCAACGATTAAAATATATTGTCTCATCATAAGTAGGAACTTATAGTAGACCAACTAATAAAAAATGTTGTCACATCTGAAGTAGGAACTTATAATAACACCAACTAATAAAAATATTGTCTCAACTTGAGAAGGAACTTATAGTAACACCAACTAATAAAAAATGTTGTCACATCTGAAGTAGGAACTTATAGTAGTACCAACTAATAAAAAATGTTTTCACTTCTCAAGTAGGAACTTATAGTAACACCAACTAATAAAAAATATTGTCACATATTGAGTAGGAACTTATACTATAACCAATGATTAAAAAATATTGTCACATCTCAGGTGAAGAAACAAATATTTCTCGTTATAAGTGGATGTCTAATTAGGAGACAGTCTTGGAGACGACAGTATCTTGTACATAATCTTGTGTAGCCTTAAATGAATCATACAAACTTGCATTTTCGCTTTAATTAAAACTTCTCCTTTAGCTGTCCTGAGTCATCTTTATTTACATCTCATGTTTAAAATCTGAAATCACTAGTACTAATTAAATCCTTTATCATTATCATCTTTATATTAATACATGTAATTAACAAAGATATTATACTCAGCATCAGGCTTAACCACTAAGATCTTCTACGTTTTCACTTACTGTGATTTTATATAGACTGTAAAACTATAGTACTAACAACATCTGTAGTTTCACTTACTGTGATTTTATATAGACTGTAAAACTATAGTACTAACAACATCTGTAGTTTCACTTACTGTGATTTTATATAGACTGTAAAACTATAGTACTAACAACATCTGTAGTTTCACTT
>NW_013666122.1:76773-82720 GCF_000517525.1 Limulus polyphemus
CAACATCTGTAGTTTCACTAACTGTGATTTTATATCTATTATTTCACACTAACAACATCTGTAGTTTCACTTACTGTGATTTTATATATATAATATAAAACTGTAGTACTAACAACATCTGTAGTTTCACTTACTGTGATTTTATATATAATATAAAACTGTAGTACTAACAACATCTATAGTTTCACGTACTGAGATTTTATATATAATATAAAACTGTAGTACTAACAACATCTATAGTTTCACGTACTGAGATTTTATATAGCTATAAAACTGTAGTACTAACATCATCTGTAGTTTCACTTACTGTGATTTTATATATAATATAAAACTGTAGTACTAACAACATCTGTAGTTTCTCTTACTGTAATTTTATATATAATATAAAACTGTACTACTAACATCATCTGTAGTTTCACTTACTGTGATTTTATACATGGATTAAAACTGAAGCAGTAATATCTTCTGTAGTTTATTGTAACCCCACTAATGAAAGGTGTTATGCAAAACCTAAAGGTATGGTTAGCTTATCAGGTCTCAAAGAGGTTTTTTAGAGACGTTTGTGTTTTCCGTTTCCATCTTAACTTTAAATATCAGTCACATATCTCTTCCAGTTGTCATTGCAATCGATATCATATTCAACATTTGGTTGCGATAATTGAATAAGTCGTTTACGACTCTTAATGATAAACTGTGAGTCTGTGAAATTAATTCAATGTTTATACTCTTAATTGTCCTTTTTATTATCTTCATTCAATTTTTCAGGTTTTAGTTTTGTTGATTTACGTTATTTGTTCATTACTTCTACAGCTGTTTCTGATTGGCTATTTTCGTATATCTTTTGTGGTTAATAATCGCTTGAGCCTATAAAAACCATTTGTCCATCATCCTCCGAAACTGGTTGTAAAGAATGCAACTACGCGCGTGGCTTTTTAAATTGAATTTTCGTTATGCCAGGTTATGCCATCTCTAGGAGCTTAACATATGAAACATATAACATATAAAAGAAGGGGAATCCCGTAAGGTTGTGGAAGATCCGATTTCAACCTTTCTTAACGTGAAATATTATAGTACAAAGACAAAAAAACAATATAAAATCTCTACTTTCCTTTCAACAAAGGTTTATAGTCAACTGTTTTCTTGGTTTATTTTTATAGTTTATGTAATATCTGGTCAACGTAGTTGTACATTGCAGCTTTTAAGAGACTAAATTTTGACCTTTTGATATTTTTCATAAATTCTGAATAAGTCAGACGCTTGTAAACTATGTCTCACTTATTATCCAGAGCAAAATTCATCACTTACTAGAATATTCTGGAGAACAACATGACTGTATAAAACAGGGAAATAAATATGGCTGATTTGATATGGTTGGTCCGGTAAGTAAAATGATATTTTTTCCCCGCATACAATTTAATTTTTGAAATATCAGCAATGCTGCAGTGACGGAAATTGGTTATCTTTCGGCCTTTATATCGAGTTCACGAAACTAAGACGAGAGTATTGGGTTTATTTGCTCCAACAATGCTGTTTAAAATGTACTGTTGGTAAACTAGTCATCCAGTGATGTGTTGTACATCAACAGACACAAGGTATTATGTGATATTTCATGAAAATAGTCAAAGCTAATCTAGAAATTGTTCTTAATGGTACATTTTTCTTTGAGACTCTTTCAATGAGATTCCTTTGTACATTTCATACTTTGAGTCTATTGCTAGCGTGTTCATCTTTCCTGTTAAACAAATTATCTTAAGAAAATACGATCATAAATTGGATTTACACCCTATTTGTTTGTAATTTCTAAGAAATTCTCAACAAACTATGTAATTAGATTTTAGTAATTCAAGGATTGATTAAAATAAAATGCCGGTTCTAATGTAAAATGTTTTCATTTTTTAACCTTCGCTAGTTTCATTAAAATACATTTTAGGAATTTAAGGATTGATTAAAATGAAACGTTTGTTCTAATATAAAAATCTTTTCATTTTTTTTCCTTCAATAGTTTCATTAATATTTGGAGCGAATGAATTTTGTTTTCTTTAGTACTTACTATGTATTTCAGTATTGCGGTAAATCCTATTCTCGTGTGATTTAATATGTTTGAAAAAATATGAGACATGGGGAATAACTGTTTTATTCAGTTTGCGTTACAATGATGGAAAAAATGTTTGTTTCACTGGAATTGATAGAAAATAAATATCTGTAACTAAACCTACTCACGAATATAAATTCCGTGAGATTTATTCCTTTTAAGTGAATGTTTTCAAATTTTGCAAAATTAAAACAGCTGACATTTGAAATTAATCCCTTTTAGGCATTTATAAAAATATATATATTTGTATAAAGCTGTTCATTCTACTTACAAATTCCTGATTAACAACCCTTTCCAATTTTCTTTTCTACGTCATGTCATATATAACCTACAACCAAATTCTCTTGTTAAATTCTCACATATTTTCCACTTGGATGGCGAATTATATTACTGTTATAAAAGTTTCGCAAGAGTGTTCGATATGTTTCACATTCATTAAATAAACATCATTCCATTAATTCTAAGGCACGTCTACTTAAAAAGTTCGTTTCGGGTTTAAAGTGCCAAGTTTTTATTAACTGATATTCGCTATCTCTACTCCAGTTTGAATTACCTAACTATTTTTTAAAGAGATTTGTCATCTCTCTACTCTGATTTGAATTATCTAGATTTTTAACAGAGATTAGCCATCTTTACTCAGGTTTGAATTACCTAGGTTTTTAACAGAGGTTTGTCATCTGTACTCGACTTTCAAGTGACTACTTTTTCTAGCAAAAATTTACCAACTCTACTCGGGTTTCAAGTGCCTAGTTTTTAACAAAGGTTTGCCATCTTTACTCTGGTTTGAATTACCTAGTTTTTAACAGAGGTTTACCATCTCTACTGTCTTTTGAATTGCCTAGTATTTTAACAGAGGTTTGTCATCTCTACTCTGGTTTAAATTATTTAGGTTTTTATCAGAGATTTACCGTCTCTACTCTGGTTTGAATTATCTAGTGTTTTAACATAGCTTTGCCATCTATACTCTGTTTTGAATTACTTAGTGTTTTAACAGAGGTTTGACATCTCTACTCTATTTTGAATTACCTAGTTTTTTAACAGAGGTTTGCCATCTCTACTCTGGTTTCAAATGCTTAGTTTTTAACAGAGATTTCTCATCTCTACCCGACTTTCAAGTGACTACTTTTTCTAACAAAAATTTGCCAACTCTACTCGGGTTTCAAGTCCCTAGTTTTTAACAAAGGTTTGCCATCTTTACTCTGGTTTGAATTACCTAGTTTTTAACAGAGGTTTACCATCTCTACTGTCTTTTGAATTACCTAGTTTTTAACAGAGGTTTGCCATCTCTACTCTGGTGTGAAATGCTTAGTTTTAACAGAGGTTTGTCATCTCTACTCTGGTTTAAATTATTTAGGTTTTTATCAGAGACTTACCGTCTCTACTCTAGTTTGAATTATCTAGTTTTTAACATAGCTTTGTCTTCTTTACTCTGGTTTGAATTACTTAGTTTTAACAGAGGTTTGCCATCTTTACTACGGTTTGAATTACTTAGTTTTAACAGAGGTTTGCCATCTTTACTATGGTTTTTATTACCTAGTTTTTCTTAACAGAGGTTTGCCATCTCTACTCTGGTTTAAATTATTTAGGTTTTTAACAGAGGTTTGTCATCTTTACTATGGTTTGAATAACTTAGTTTTTTCAACAGAGATTTACCGTCTATACTCTGGTAAATTATCTTAGTGTTTTAACAGAGGTTTGCCATCTCTACTCTGGTTTGAATTACTTAGTGTTTTAACAGAGGTTACCCATCTCTACTTTGGTTTGAATTGCCTAGTTTGTTACAGAGCTTTGCCATCTATACTCTGGTTTCAATTACCATGTTTCTTAACAGAAGTTTGCTATTTTTACTCAAGTTTGAATTACCTAGTTTTTAACAGAGGTTTGCCATCCCTACTCTAGTTTGATTTACTCAGTTTCTCAATAGAAGTTTACCATCTCTACTCTGGTTTGAATTACTTATTTTTAACAGAGATTTGCTGCCACTACTCGGGTTTCAAGTGTCAAGTTTTTTAACAGCAGTTTGCCACTCCTACTTGGGTTTAAAATGTCCTGTTTTAGTAGTCAGGATTTGCCATCCGTACTCTTTTTTAAAGTACTCATTTTTTTAGACGAGGTTTTCCACATCTACATGGGTTTAAAGTACTCAGTTTTGTTAACAGAGGTTTTTCCAGTTATTTGGGTTTAAAGTGTCCTGTTTTATTAACTGAGGCTTTACACTCCTACTTTAATTTGAAGCATCCTTTTTTAATATCCAAGGTTTGCCACCCCAACTCTGGTTTGAAGTACCCTGTTTTATTAACAGGGGGTTTGTCATCAATACTTTGGCGAACAAAGAAAGGAAGGTCCATAATTGTATTGCAGCTGTAAACAAGGTATATGCAAATTTGTTTGTTGAAGGCGGGACTGGTCTTTAATTTTGGATCTCACACATAGGCCATTATTTAAACAGTAACAATTGAGCGAAAAACTATTTCCAAGCCTAATGAGGATACTTCAAGATGTTTAATACTTTGACAAACTGTGTATTGATCGTTTGAGGATTTAGTGAGAAATTGAAAATAAAATGAGAGAAAATAAAAACACATTTTACCTTTTTGTGAAACACGCCTTCAATTACAGAGCACATTCAGAACGTAGAAAAACCCAGTTTAAGAAAGCATAATCTGTTTTACGATGTTCCTTATTAAACATCGACAAGTTTTGAATTAAAAGACGAAGTATACGGAGACATAACATCATTTCTCTAAGCAAGTAATGAAATAGGTGAAAACAACTTTTATATTTATCTTTTTTACAGCGGTATCAGAAATGTTGAGTTTCAATTTCATTATCCGATCTGAGACTACTGCAGTTGTTAATTCTGATACAGTTTGTGATCTGCAAAGAGATATTATACATAGTACCTCCTTCTCTTCCTCCTTGATTTTTAATTTACTGTTTTTATTTTCAAAGCAAATGTTAGAAACGTGGTGGTATAAAAAAAAGTATTAAGTGATATGTTCCAGCTGCAGAATTTCTAGTAAATACTTCCCGAAAGAATATGAAAGTATTTAATATAAACTAGATGTTTTAAGATTTTGATTAAGTGTTTGTTAGATCGTGCTTAAGTGTTTGTTAGATCGTACATTCAATATTAATTGAAAAATATCGAATCAGACCTGGGATAACAACGATAATGGTTGTGGTTTTGAAGATTAGAAAAGAAACAAAAGTTTCTTGTTGCTTAACACGGAGTAGGTAACACGTAGCACAAAATTCCCAACACATAACACCTAGTATATAACCTATAATATTATTGTTATACCAATATCAAGTTTTCAATTAATTGACTTACGATATATAACGTAATTAACAATATTACTTTTAGGGTAATCATATTTTAACTATTGATAACGACAACAACACTTTATTCACATATTTCCTGAGCTTAACCAGCTTAAAAGTTACGTTTAACAAAAAAAAAGAAAATCCCGGAACATTTCTACTATGTTTTGAGCTCAGACGGTATCGTCTAGTAAGTATTTTCGTTCCTCCAAGATTCAAACGTAAGATGTATAACGTAATTAATAATATTACTTTTAGGGTAATCATATTTTAACTATTGATAACGAGAGTAAAACTTTGTTCACATATTTCCTGAGCTTAACCAGCTTAAAAGTTACGTTTAACAAAAAAAAAGAAAAACCCGAAACATTTCTACTATGTTTTGAGCTCGTCTAGTAAGTATTTTCGTTCCTCCAAGATTCAAACGTTACTACTACAGAGTCGACTGTTGAGCACGTCTTTCAACAATAACGAAATTGTATTGTTGCGTCAGCGAGGTCACGTGACCTATTTTCTAGAAGTATCTTGTTC
>NW_013666122.1:83720-88742 GCF_000517525.1 Limulus polyphemus
GAATAAACCAGTTTTATTAAGTAAGGACTTGTGTCGCTAAAGTTTCGTCGGAACGAAGTTACGGAAAGTTAATTAACAAACGGAGACGTAACAGTATGTTCGACAACAGAAAATAGCGGAGAGCAAACACAATACACAATGGATCCTGCTTTATACTGTGTAAATGTAAACCATATCTGACTTCAGTGATAACATTCGGGATTATTTTCAATATGATAAAACAAAATTGAAAACTAATAAGGTCCATCTTATACGTTTTGGAAAATGTATATTTGGTCCTAGTTACTTGTTATTCTCGGAAAGTGAATGAATACATCAAAACGCCCACGGTTGGAGCTAAACCCACATATTTAGCCAATTTTCATCAACTATATAAACACCTTGGTAATTAGGAATTACCTTTTAAATGATTAATTAATACCGATCAATCTATTGATTTATCTGGTTATTGATCACTGGTAAAAATACGTTAGTAAATTACTTTGTATTTGTTATTAGTTTCTTCTGACTATATCTATAAATCCTTGACATACCTCTGTATTTCACATAGAAAATAATGTGTAAATAATTTCCATTTATCTAACAGAAGTAGGGAAGATAGTTTGTCTCTGTAAAAGTGAACATGTTTATTGAATTTTGAAGTGAAAACAGTTTAAAATATTTATTCTTATCATTAGTTATTCTTCGTACGATATCATCCATAATTCATTTCCTCGTTGTTTGGGATCCATAGAATGTTCCTCATAATAATTTGAAAAATTATTTTTGATTAAAATATTTCCACTACACTCAAACTGAATCCCATCACCGAAAATACTCGCCTTTTCAGCCGAAGGAGCTTTGTAATGTAATGATCAATCTCAGCATTCGTTGGTAAAGAGTGGACCAAAAGTTGGTGGTGAGTGGTATCTGGCTAGCTGTCTCCCCTCTAGTATATCGATGTAAAATTACGAACAGCTAGCCCCCCTTGTGTAGCTTTGTGAAATTCATAAACTAACAAACAATAAACTAAAAATAGGAATCAGGCATGCAGTGAATAAACAAACAACAAAAAACAAGAATCAGATATGCAGTAAATAAAGTAAAAACATGAATCAGAAATGCAATGAATAAACAAACAAACAAACAATAAACTAAAAACAGGAATCAGAAATGCAGTGAATAAACAAGCAAACAATAAACTAAAAACAGGTATCAGGCATGCAGTGAATATACAAACAAACAATAAAAGAAAAACATGAATCAGACATGCAGTGAATAAACAAGTAGATAATAAACTAAAAACATGAATCAGATATGCAGTGAATATACAATCAAACAATAAAATAAAAACATGAATCAGACATGCAGTGAATAAACAAACAAACAATAAACTAAACATTAATCAGACATGCAGTGAAAATTTCGCGAAGAGACGCCAATATAGTTTAAACAAACGACTTACTTTAATCACAAGAAATAATACTCCAGGAATAAATTTTAATTTAATTTTTTGAAACACATGTTTCCCTGTAATTTATAATAATACACAATGCTGAATAATGGATACCACGTAACTCGTTTTGATGTAAAATAAAGATGGAACATTTTATAGTTACTGGTACCAAAAGAAAAGATTACGCGATGTTCTTTTTTTTTCTAGTACTTTTATCTTTTCTAGATTATAAAGTTGTAGGTTTGTGAGAGTCCCCCCGGTGGGACTTACAACGCTAAAATTTCGGGTTCGATTCCATGCGGTGGACACATCAGATAACCCACTGCGATTTTCGTCTAAAATAAATATACTCTTAAGTGTTTAAAGATGGTTTGAGTTTTTATTGTTCAGGTAATGTATCTATAGGTGATGACGGAAAGAGCGCCTTAATTGCCGAACAAGTGATATATTCGTTTGTTTATGTTCTGTATTAAAGATTGCTTTCTTTACAAATCAGTAGTCACTGTTTGTGTAACTCGAGAAAGCAAAAGTATAATAAATGTCACTGCCACACCAGAAAGTTATTTATATGTTTTCGGGATTGGTTTCGATTACCTTGGTGGTGACGCAAATCGATAAAAAAAAAGTAATGTAGGCGAGATATTAAGTCTGTTTCTTCTGTTTATTGCAACAAAGGAAGATGGACTGTCGGCTTCCAGCATGTATGTAATAATGAAAGCGTGGGAACTAATGTTTTGCCAGTACTCACTACCCATGACATTTGCTGATACGAAAGCAAAAGACGTGGCAGAAACTTCTTTGCACATCATGTAAGTTTGTCACAAAAAAAACTTCCTCTGTAAATCTAGTTTCTTTTACCGACACCAGGGTTGTATAAAATAGTAGTTCATAAAAAAAAACTTCCTCTGTAAATCTAGTTTCTTTTACCGACACCAGGGTTGTATAAAATAGTAGTTCATAAAAAAAACTTTCTCTGTAAATCTAGTTTCTTTCACCGACACCAGGGTTGTATAAAATAGTAGTTCATAAAAAAAAACTACAAGTAATTCCTGTCTTCTTTTGTTACTCTTTCCGCTGAACATGTGAATCTCAGTTTCGTTCAGTATAAATTACAAAATAACCATTGTCAACTAGAGATACCCGCTAATCCTTGTGTCCGCTAATTTTTTTAAATTTTGTACGTAAGATGTTTTCTGTTACCGTTGTGTTTCTTGTTTTAAAGAAAAGTCAACAAACTGTTTGGCACGATTTCAATGCCCTCCGGCTTATTATCAAGAACAAACAACAATATTTTCTTCGGGTTGTGAGCAAACCCGCCAGGAGTGGTCAATATAACCAGCATTCCTGACTAAATGATATCAACACTTCATGATATTTATATTTCAGACAAAGATGATTACTGAATCTCAAGAAAGTAAGAGTTTTCATTAGTTAAGGGGAAGATAAGGGGTATACATAATAAATAAGGGGGAGATAAGGGGTATACATAATAAATAAGGGGGAGATAAGGGGTATACATAATAAATAAGGGGGAGATAAGGGGTATACATAATAAATAAGGGGGAGATAAGGGTATACATAATAAATAAGGGGGAGATAAGGGTATACATAATAAATAAGGGGGAGATAAGGGGTATACATAATAAAGTCAACACAACTTGTTACTCTACCTAGGAAAACGAAGAGCCGGCCTAAGAGCTAGTGAAAGATTCTCTTTTTTTCTAATGAAGATTCGGCATTAGTTCACTGGAAATGCCAAGGATGAAATTATACGTTACCTTAGCAACCACGCTTACCTGACATTAAATTTCTGATCTCCGTCTTTTATTTTAAATTGAAACTGTAATTTTACACAATAGTACTTCCAATAGTATTAATAAAGAAATGATAAAATGAACATAGAGACGAGGTTGATGACGCGAACCCACTTTTTCGAAAATAAAGTTTGGAGACGACTTGAACTGCTAGTAAAAGAAACTTTATTACAAATATACGACGTTTCGACAATATTTTGTCATCATCAGATACGATAACGATAAAAGTTTGTCGAAATGTCGTATATTTGTAATATAGTTTGTTTCACTACCCGTTCAAGTCGTCAACAAATTTTATGAAGAAATTTTAAATCTGTCGTACAAGGCGCCACTTGTATTCTTAGTTTCTCTACACTGAAAGATTAGTCATATTAGTAACAGTACTTCATGGTAACAAAAATATACAAGTTAATACGTAAACGAGGTTACCAAAAGAAGGGGGGGGCATAATTTTCGTCTCTCTCTACTTAATGCTCATTTCCGCTAAATCTTAAATTTCCAGCAGAAAGACCGTTCTGTTTTTACATATAAGGTCATATAAATAATGTTTAAGTGTCCTGAAAATAATTTCCCAATATTTTTGGTGCGCTCACACATGTGATGATTTCAGAAAAACACTAAAAATCTGAATAAAAATTAATTCATCTAACATTTTAATCTGAATATAAGGGTACTAGGGGGCGGTTTAAACTTGACAATTTAGAATTTGTTTATCCTCTACGACTAAGGAAACAAGATGTTAAATATACAAACAAAAAAGACATTCAGCGTATTCCATTTCTATAGCAACCAACTCAGTATTCTACTTAGCTACAATGCTATACATTACAGTTACTCTTGTCCCCAACATAACGATGCACCTTTGAAATGCCACCTTCTAACACGGCCGCGCTTTATCCTCCCCATGATGAAGCCTAATTCTTCTCTAACGAAGCGAACTGGCTTTAAGATTGCAATATAAATATCTCTATAAATAGAGACCTCACGGTAAATCCATTAGCGTACTGTTTCTTTCATTTTTTACTTCTTCTAATAAACACATTATTTAAGAATGTATATTTAGGTTTAAGATTGCA
Source organism: Limulus polyphemus (assembly GCF_000517525.1). Lineage (NCBI taxonomy): Eukaryota > Metazoa > Arthropoda > Merostomata > Xiphosura > Limulidae > Limulus > Limulus polyphemus. The sequence goes on from NW_013666122.1 coordinate 88,046, forward strand.
TCAAATCTCTATGAATGTATATTTAGGTTTAAGATTGCATCAAATCTCTATGAATGTATATTAAGGTTTAAGATTGCATCAAATCTCTATGAATGTATATTAAGGTTTAAGATTGCATCAAATCTCTATGAATGTATATTTAGGTTCCCTGCTTCATTTTATTCATCATCAGTTAATTTTTTTATTCGTTTATTTATTTCTTCAGCATTTTATCTTTTCTATCAAATTAAATCGGTAAACTCTCTAGTGAATTAAGTTTAAGATAACGAAAATTAATGATTAGCTGTCTGGGTAACCAACAGCGTATGTTTATTAATCTTCAAAAATGTGACGAAGAACCTGAGAACTCTACTATTTCACAACCCACCATCTACTGTTCTTATACTCAAGCCCCCCAGTGGATTAGTAAGTTTGGAAGATTATAACGCTAAAAACCGGGTATCGATACCCATGGTGGGCACATCGCAGATAATCCATTGTGCAGATTTGCGCTTAACGACAAACAAACAGATTGCTAGATTCAGTTTCGTAGTACCAATATTTTGTAAATTAGCGCTTGACGACAAACAAACAGATTGCTAGATTCAGTTTCGTAGTACCAATATTTTGTAAATTAGCGCTTGACGACAAACATATTGGTACTATGAAACGGAATCTAGCAATCTTTTTGTAAATTAGCGCTTGACGACAAACAAAC
>NW_013666122.1:89742-90456 GCF_000517525.1 Limulus polyphemus
AACTATTGGTACTATGAAACGGAATCTAGCAATCTCTTTGTAAATTAGCGCTTAACGACAAACAAACAGATTGCTAGATTCAGTTTCATAGTACCAATATTTTGTAAATTAGCACTCGACTACAGACAAACAGATTGCTAGATTCAGTTTCGTAATACCAATATTTTGTAAATTAGCGCTTGACGACAGATAAACAGATTGCTAGATTCAGTTTTGTAGTACCAATATTTTGTAAATTAGCGCTTGACGACAAACTTACTAAAGTTCGCTCTGTTTCTGGCTCAAAGACTCTAACCAATCAATGTAAGTACCCAAATGACAAAATGAAATATAAGGAGAACTTAAAAAACTGTGGTATTGTCTCGTCAACGGATTGTTACTATGGTAATTTCAATATCAACAGATTACTCGTCGTGTATCTTGTTTTCAAGGTTATTACTCGATCAAGTTCATAGTTTAATATTTTCACTTTAGACAGATATTTAATTACTAGTGGAACAGTAGAATGGTTTTCCTTGTCGAAATACTTTGGACAAATAATAGCCGAAAGTTTGTGCGATTTTCTTAGTGTTACGCTGATTAACGTTAATTCGCATGACGCAATGAAGCTACATAAAAACAGCGAGCGTAATAAAATGGTGGCGTAAATATACACCTGGAAAAAAGTTAAGCACCCCCGTGTTTTTTTCAAGTGATTCAGATTCGACGTTCTTG
>NW_013666122.1:91247-93440 GCF_000517525.1 Limulus polyphemus
AAATATATTGTAGTTTAGCATGTAATGCATTTTTTAAAATATATTTTAGTTTAGCATGTAATGGATTTTTAAATATATTGTAGTTTAGCATGTAATGGATTTTTAAATATATTGTAGTTTAGCATGTAATGGATTTTTAAATATATTTTAGTTTAGCATGTAATGGATTTTTAAATATATTGTAGTTTAGCATGTAATGGATTTTTCCTAGGAAGACAAATAAAAATTCTTAGGAAATTTAGTGAGTTCAAACTCTATCGTATAAAGTTTTATTTAGTTCAGCTTGGTTGTGAATAGCATATAATTTTTATCTTGAATATAACTAATGAATCAAAAATAAAATTCTGTAGAACGCTCATTTTTGACCGGAATGTTTTAATCCTCAGCGTTAGGTGGTTCGTGCTAAATATTACCCAATATAAATATATTCTTAATGAACTAGTGTTAACGTTTGTTTTGGAGTTGAGTTATTAATAATTTTGTGTGTTTTCGTCACTTAGCTGACTTTTTGTTGTTGTTATTTTGCACAAAGTATCAGCTGTTTAACGTCAGTAAAATCTCGTCATGTGAGTATTGTTTGTTTGGTTTTGAATGTCGCGCAAAGCTACTCGGGGGCTATCTGCGCAGACAGTCCCTAATTTAGAAGCGATAGACTAGAGTTATTCGACCCAGTCGTTCTTAGCCTCAGCGAGAAACTGTATAACCTGTGTCACACAATAACCACATACCTTAGAATTGATACAAAATATGTCTTTAAGTAATAGATATTCTTTAAAATAATCGTAAAATCTTGTCCCGTGTTGATTTTTTACAATAATTTACACTCCATAAGTATCACAAGTTATGCATTTCCTTCCTAATCAACGTATATACATACATATTAACTTAATAAGTTTTACCCAATGCTATACTAAATCTGTTTTAAAATCTCAGATTTGTATTCATTAATGAATTTAAATGTGAATGCGAGACATTTATTTCTGTAATTAGATATGCGATGAATTAATCTGAATAATTTAATGTTTCCTTCATGTACTTATGAAGTAAAGATCGTCGCCAGCAATATTGCAGTGGATATTGCAAATGTAATGTGTTTGACATGTTCTCCTTTGCTTTCACTTACAGGTTTTGGGAAGTACTAACGTAGTTTTCAACCGTTGACGCTCTGGTTGCTTTACCTGGTATGGGAACTAGAAGACTAGTGAATAAGTTAATTAGAAATAAATTCATGTTAATAATAACTATAATTAAACATACAGATAGATAATCGGTGTTATAATAAATAGATAATGTTGTGTTATTAATGCTTAACCCAAAAAACCTCGTTTGTAAATGACTTGAATAACATGGATAATAATTATGATTCACGTGCTTAATCTGGTTCACACCATAACAGTCGTTGTTCATAAGGTTCATGATATATATATATATATAAATAAAGCCTAAAAATCTGAATTTGTAAAGAACTTAGACAAAACTGATAATAATTATGATTCACGTGCTTAATCTGGTTCACACCATAACAGTCGTTGTTCGTGAAAACTGGTGATATATATATAGCGCCTGCACCACTACCGTGTCTGTCGTATCCCAGACGCCCTAATGAGCCTCGGTATTGGTCGTTTGGACCAGATATGGCAAATGTAGCGTGGCTGGAATATTATAACACTTTGGTGTTACTTTCATTCATGGATTCTTAGATCTTGATGAAGTTTAATAAGAAATTTTACAAAATTTTTGAAATTTCAAAACCCACAAAGAGAGCCTTTGGTCAAGGAAAACGTCACTTGTGTCTATGGAGAAAAATAATAAGTGGAGCTTAGTGGTTAACGTATTCAGACTGTGATAACAGTAAAGGGGCTAAGTGGTTAACGTATTCAGACTGTGATAACAGTAAAGGGGCTAAGTGGAGCTTACTGGTTAACGTATTCAGATTATGATAACAGTAAAGGGGCTAAGTGGAGCTTACTGGTTAACGTATTCAGATTATGATAACAGTAAAGGGGCTAAGTGGTTAACGTATTCAGACTGTGATAACAGTAAAGGGGCTAAGTGGAGCTTACTGGTTAACGTATTCAGATTATGATAACAGTAAAGGGGCTAAGTGGTTAACATATTCAGACTGTGATAACAATAAAGGGGCTAAGTGTTTAACGTATTCAGACTGTGATAACAATAAAGGGGCTAAGTGTT
>NW_013666122.1:93883-107826 GCF_000517525.1 Limulus polyphemus
CTAAGTGGTTAATGTATTCAGACTGTGATAACCGTAAAGGGCTAAGTGATTAACGTATTCAAACTGTGATAGCAATAAAGGGGCTAAGTGGTTAACGTATTCAGACTGTGATAACAATAAAGGGGCTAAGTGGCTAATGTATTTAGACTATGATAACAGTAAAAGAGCTAAGTGGTTAACGTATTCAGACTGCGATAACAATAAAGGGGCTAAGTGGTTAATGTATTCAGACTGTGATAACAGTAAAGAGCTAAGTGATTAACGTATTCAGACTGTGATAGCAATAAAGGGGCTAAGTGGTTAACGTATTCAGACTGTGATAACAATAAAGGGGCTAAGTGGTTAATGTATTCAGACTATGATAACAGTAAAAGAGCTAAGTGGTTAACGTATTCAGACTGTGATAACGGTAAAAGGGCTAAGTGGTTAATGTAATCAGACTGTGATAACAGTAAACGGCTAAGTGTTTAACGTATTTAGACTGTGATAACAGTAAAGTGGCTAAGTGGGGCTTAGTGGTTAACATATTCAGACTGTTAATCCTTGTACAGATTTATTCGTCCTGTTTTTACCCACAACCTATATTTTACAAACATTTTTGAAGTATTCATATTTAAAAGCTATTATTTTTAAAACCATGACCAACAATATAATAAACTTCAAGTCTATTTTGTTCAATATTACGTGTCTATCACAGTGCATAATTATAGACTATATAACGTGCCATCTTAAAATGTTAATCTCCTTTTTTATATTAATTTTCAACTTTTATACATCATAATTGCGCTAAAGTTTCCTTAACTTATAAAAGTTTGCGTTGTGTACATATACGTTGCATGATTGATCATATGTAAATGACCCAAAACTTTTAGAAGAGCGTCTCATGATGCGAAATTTTTCCTTAACAAAGAACTTAGATTGGTTGCACATTTTAAAATCCACTGTTTCGGGAAATATTTGAGATAATCACTTTTAATCAAAAGTATTGATTAGGAAGTCGTCAGATCAAAATCTTTAAAAATAATCATAATAAATAACACGTGTAGTCACTACAAACATATTTTTTTCCTTTTTTTAAAGACACGAACATCGTGGACAACATAGAAGATGGACCTCTAATTCCCACATTTCTAATTCGTCATAATTTCCCAAGGAAAAAATTCCTTAAAGTTTTCCATGAGAGTTATTCGTGGTGCACAAGACTTTAGGAATTGGATCGCACATTTCTTAACTTATGACTTAGATTAATCCTATCAGCATTAAACTAACAAGAAAAACGCATTAGCAGAGAAAGAACATCAAACTAATACACAATAAAATAACTTCAATTTATCATACTTAAAGAACTGATTTTAATTAATTTTTACTTTCGCAACCAGAAATGTAACACGCGTAGTTTTTTATTGATATTTCATGATCGAAGATTCAAATGAATATGTAAGATATAGATAGATGAAAGATTGAATATACATCAAGTAAGTTGGAAATCTAGTTTTTTTTACTTAATTCCTGAAAATTAATACTGACGTTTGAGTGTGTTATAAAAAGCTTAATATGCAAATAAGCAAGTCAAGTGACAAACACAGACAATATAAAGACACGGTGGAACGGAATGTATAAGAACTGCATATTTAACGTTCTTTAGTGTTTCGTACTTAGTGGCCCGGTAAGGCCAGGTGGTTAGGGCGCTCGACTCGCAATCTGGGGGGTTACGGGTTTGAATCCCCGTCCCACCAAACATGCTCGCCCTTTCAGCCGTGAGAGCATTATAATGTGACGGTCAATCCCACTATTCGTTGGTAAAAGAGTAGCCCAACAGTTGACGGTGGATGGTGATGACTAGTTGCCTTCCCTCTAGTCTTTCACTACTAAATTAGGGACAACTAAAATAGCCTTCGTGTAGTTTTGTGCGAAATTCAAACAAACAAACAAATCGTAGTTAGTGTGTGTCTACTAACTGATCGCCTTTGGGAAGAGTATTTAACAGTTCAGATTAAGGATTTAGAATTTTCCAGACTGGGATATACATCCTTTGACTTAATGGTATTGGAAAAGATGAACTATTGATCAGCTTGGGGAGAACTCAGATACAGACTTGCAACAAGTCATATCACAGTCATGGGAAGAAAAGTGCAAGGTTTTGTAACAGGTCAGAATCAACAAACCCAAAGGTCAGTGACAAAAGTCGTCTACTGGACTCAAGGCAACATAATCAAAAGATCTCCGTCTGGAAAAACGACACAAGGAACTTGTGCACATGCTGCTTCCACGACATTTCCGTTCAACTATCTCATATCTCAGGCAGCTGGAGAATTAGATGGATATTCATGCTATTCCTTACGTAACATTCGAGTTGCCGGAAGCCACATCCGTGGATTTCTGTGTGAACGGACTGTTGGTACGGGCGCTAGGAAGCTATCAACCACGTGCATTAGATGGATAATGTGAAGCCAAGATGAACAGGTTCTCGTGCTTTGGCATGGTAACTTTACAACAGAGCCTTTTGCAAAGGAAATCGCGCTGCAATGCTATTGTTAAAATGCACAGTCGTCAGACATAGCAGGACTGGACGTGGCGACATGGACTCTAACAACATCGTGAGGCTCCAAAATTGCTTTAATATAACGTACTCATCCTCTGTATAAGTCCCCATGGGACTCGGCAACAAGCTTGAGATCTTATGACGCCAGATTCGACTCTAGCGGTGCCCTTAACGACAACTTATAATACAGTGTACATTAAAATCCCATTTTCAAGATAAAATACATACAGTTAAAGTTATCAAACAATATAAAATGTGCTTCAACTGTAACTATTACTGTCTCTTAATGTAGCGATTATTAAACGTATATTCAAAAAGACAGAAAAACGACTAAACAGAAAACCAGTTGGATAAAGAGAATCAGTAAAACGAACAAGTTTCCACACTTATTGCTTCACCGGAAAAACTCGTTGTTGTTACTACTTTTATTGAGGTTTGCAATTTCCTAAAAATGTTTATGATGTCTTCTCCAGCTATGGAGTTTATAAACTTAAACTTCCAATTTTGAGAACGAAACATGAATCCACGCGATCCAAAAATCCATTAAAGGTTTTCACTTAATTTTTCAATTGGTCCTGTTGTTGTTTTTTTCCAAGCTTGTCCCGACTTTTCCGTAATGCTTAGTGATTAAAATGACATACATCATGAACACGATTTCTTTCGAGCCACGTTAATTGTTAGTGCCTTTATTTGCTATAATCAAACAAATCCCGTTTTTGTATCACAACCTATTCATTGGGATCAACATTATGTCAAAATTACTCTGTTGCTTTATGTAGCAGAACTTGACATATCTTCCCATTCATTTCGCTCTCGACAAGTTCTCGTCATTCTGGAAGTTCTTCTAAGGGATTTTTGTTCTTTTGTTGTTTTTTTTTGTTAGCAAGTAGTTCAATTAATCATCCTAAGTGTGTTACTCGAAAAGTCTCACTCACAGTTCGAGGCGCCTTGCTAGGGGAATGTCACTTGAACATAGGGAATTAGTCTGAAGCAAGCATGACTGCCACGTGAGGAATGTGTAAAGAATTGACTGCTATACAGTTATAAACTAATATTAGCTTGTCCTGTTTCTATCCAAATATTTCATAAAAGTTACGTTGAATTTTGGTTTAAGCTTTTAATGAAACATTAACAAACTTTCTCTATCGACTGTTTTCACCAACAAAAATAAATATAAATAATGGTTATCATAAAAAAAATGTCTTCATGGATAGATCGTAAAAAAATAATTTTTGGAGGTCTAATTTTGTTCTAAAATTGTCCTTTCTTCCATTTACTTCTCTCCTTTAAAAGTTAATAGAACATTTTCAGAAAATTATTAACCACGTGGACACGTTCACTTCGTCCACGCTTTTATTCCACCCAGTTTGGTATCTGCTTAACCCCCCAGTGGTATGTCTGCGGACTTACAACGCTATAAATCTGGTTTCGATACCCGTGGTGGGCAGAGCACAGATAGCCCATTGTGTAGCTCTGTACATAAATTAAAATAAACACGTATCTGCTTAACCACGTGGACACGTTCATTTCGTCCACACTTTCATTCCACCCAGTCTAGTATCTGCTTAACCCCCCAGTGGTACAGCGGTATGTCTGCGGACTTACAACGCTATAAATCTGGTTTCGATACCCGTGGTGGGCAGAGCACAGATAGCCCATTGTATAGCTTTGTACATAAATTAAAATAAACAAGTATCTGCTTAACCACGTGGACACGTTCATTTCGTCCACACTTTCATTCCACCCAGTTTAGTATCTACTTATTTTTACACCCTGGAAAAATAGAATACCCAACTAATTCACCACCTTGCTCTCATCCCAAACTAACAAATAAAAACAATTTCAAAAAATAGTTTACGCTGGGATCGTGGCCCTCCTGTGGCTCAGCGGTAAACTTTTGACGTCTTATAATCCTAAAATTAGGGATTCGATTCCAAAGGTGAGCTAAATTGAAATAGACCATTTTACATCAAAAACGAACAAATTAGGAATCCCCCTTTATTCGGTATGTTTATCATTTTATAAACGTATAGCTAGATGATTTAATATAAATATACTTTTCCGTCAGCTCTGTCCAAATTCCATCTGAAGAACGACTACAAAGGGATACCAATTTTTAAGTATATATATATTGATTTTGTGCAGCTTCTGAATAACAGAAATATTTCATTCAAAAAGGGGGGAGGGGTGTATATCTCGCTCTTAAACTGTGGAGTGATGATGGGAATCGAGAGCAAAAAAAAAAATTGAGTTTTAACAGAAAGCCTTCTTTTCTAACCTCGTCAAACAAAAAATAAGCCTAAGAAATTTGGTGAAATCAAAAAGAAAATAAAAACCTGAAGTTTCTAAAGTCTCAACAACTAGCGTGAGGTTTACTTCTCTGCTCTGCCTGCATACATTCCCAAAAAATTGAATTTCTTTGGATTTGGTCGGTCGGTACTTTTATCCAGTAAAGTCTTTGACTTAAGCTCGTTTTGACGGTATGTCAGCTGTATGTTATAGAAATTCGTGTGTGATTAAGAAAAATCGGTGTTTTTTGTTATTTTTTTACTATTTTCTTCTCCTTTTGTTTAATATACCAATCGAAGTTTAGGGCAGGAGTACCAAGAAATCAAGGGCGTGTCGTTTCCAGCAGTAGCGGCGGTTCGAATTATCGCAAATTTTACATGCACCGAAAATGTCAATTTTTACAATCAAAACGTCTATTGTGATTGGATGATAGCACTTATTTGACGACGAATCACGTTAATAGGTGTCCTTAAAGTTTTTTTTCTATTCATTGAATTAATAGCTATAATTTTAATGATACATCCTACTAAATAGAATTGGAAACATTAGTATTTGCTTAGCATCTGTTGTGAAGCTAATATTTGATTGCATTATATATAATAGTAACTTTGTTTATATGTAATTGTTTGTTTGTTTTGAATTTCGCGCAAAGCTACACGAGAGCTATCTGTGCTAGCCGTCTCTAATTTAGCAGTGTAAGACTAGAGGGAAGGCAGTTAGTCACCACCACCCACTGCCAACTCTTAGGCTACTTTTTACCAACGAATAGTGGGATTGACCGTCACATTATAACGCTCCCACGGCTGAAAGGGTGAGCATGTTTGGTGTGACGGGGTATGTAATTGACAAGGTCCTTTGTCATTAATTTACTTTGTAGGAATGGAACATGTTTTAACTGGTTCATAATCATTTGTTCTACGTATTTTGCCCCCCAGTGACACAGCGGTATATCTGCGGACTTATAACGCTAGAAACCGGGTTTCGATACCCGTGGTGGGCAGAGCACAGATAGCCCATTGTGTAGCTTTGTGATTAACTTCAAACAAACAAAATCTACGTATTTTAATTGTTGATTTACTTAGTAAAGTAAAAAATGTTTTAACGGGTACTCAATACTTTGTTCATAGTTATTTTTGCTCAAAAGTTTTGTAATTAGGCTTAGGCTGTGAAATGTTATACGAAATAAAAATGAGGAGTATGAATGCACCTTAGCAAGAATAGTGATTTTTTTTTTAGAAAGTTAAACATCATTAACTGAGCACCTACTTAGATTTTTATTTTTTCTTCGAACAAAATATATATATTTTTATTATAATACAGTTCTTTAATGTTTGGAAAAATATTTTTTAAGGAACAACTAGAATTTCAGCCAGACGATACAACTGCGGACTTACAACGCTAGAAACCGGGTTTCGATACCCGTGGTGGGCAGAGTACAGATAGCCCATTGTGTAGTTTGTTCGTAACTTCAAAACAGCAAACAAACTGTTAAAAATTATGCAGAATAGTTATTAATAAGAAAGAACATTTAACGCGCACTGAACTTTATAATCTGTTTTGTGCAGTTTATGTCTGCTTATTTGTAAATAAGCACAAAGCTACACAATGGGCTATCTGTGCTCTGCCCACCACGGGTATTGAAACTCGAATTCTAGCGTTTTAAATCTGCAGACATACCGCGTTATAATGTGACTGTCACTCCCACTGTTTGTTGGTAAAAGAGTAGTTCAAGAGTTGGCGGTGGGTGGTGGTGACTAGCTGCCTTTCTTCTAGTCTTTCACTGCTAATTGAGAGACGGCTAGCGCAGATGGTCCTCGTGTAGCTTTGCGCGAAATTCAAAAACAAACAAATAAACAAACATATTCAAAGGCTTTGGATAATTCAATATCCAAAGTATTTAACCCTCTACAGATTTCGTCACTCCATCAGAATATTGACGGAATGCATGAGGTCTTATACATCATTGCTTCGTCACTAAATGGAACCGTGTTAATTTAATAGGACAGTTAATTAATTTAACTTCACTCTATTCTAGGCTTTAGTCTTCTTATCGGTTTTTATTAATAGCTTACAAAAATTATTTCCACTTTCTTGTCGACATTAAGATTTAATTCATTCCAAGAAACTTGTAATTTCCTACATTTATTTTTCTAAGCTTTCTGGGCATGAATTAACTGTGGTAGAATTCTTGATTTCTGTGCTTCCGAGCTGGATTAGAATCTGTGCGATAACACAATATATATTCCCCTCACTCTACGCTATGGGTGCGTTATAAGCGTAACAGTCAATCCCTTAGCGTGCATAATAGGTGGTAACGTGATGATGACGAGCTACATTTTTTATGGTCATTAGCAGAAAATTAGGGAAGGCGGTAAATAGCCTTAGTAGGTTTATCATAAAATACAAATTTTTAAATTGTGTTACCTTTCATAAAGCGCCCTCCCCCAGTGGCTCAGCAGTATATCTGCGGAATTACAACGCTAAAATACGAGTTTCGACACCTGTGGTGGGCAGAGCACATATAGCCCATTGTGTAGCTTTGTGCTTAATTACAAACAAACCTTTCATAAAACCCCTCCCCCAGTGGTACAGCAGACATACTGCTGACTTACACCGCTAGAAACCGGATTTCGATACCCGTGGTGGGCAAAGCACAGATTACCCAATGTGTAGCTTTGTGCTAATATAGAGATATATTAGGGAATGCCTTTTCTCGGACATGTCATTTCTGTTTTATCACTTGCTAGATCAATCTGTTAATACTTCTCGAATCACAATCAGCTTTCAAGTTTACAGCAGATCACCTGTAATCTTCTAAAACATCAACAAGTACTGAAACAAAACACATTTAGTGATCAATGTTTTCTGAATCAGGTATAAATCTCTCTCACTAACCTCTTTCATACCCCTCTTGTTAAGTGATATACGGGGTGTAATTCAACTACAGTTTTGCTGTATTCGTGTTGACATGAGATGACATAAAACCTCAACCTTTTGGACGCCTTTCTTATTAACAATTAAATGCTTGTACATCTGAACAAGCACTTATTGTGTTCAACTTTTGGATCAAGTACTTGTCGTTTAATTCTTGTAGGTTTCAACTTCATACGTTCCTTTCATAATTTTACTGCTAAATAAACCTAGACTGTTAGTTGTTGTTTTTTTAGCACAAAGGTAGATAATGGACTATGTGCTCTCTGCCCACCACGGGGAAGTGAACAACATATTTTAGTATTGATTTCTGAACTCATGTTTAATACTACCACTTATCAGAAGATATTCTCTTGGAAAATGTTTGAGTTTGAATATATAAAGGTACATACATCTTGATAGGTGGTGTAGGATACACTACAAGGTACATATCTGTTGATATGTGGTGTAGGATACACTACAATGTACGTACCTCTTGACAGATGGTTTAGGATACACTACTAGGTACATACCTGTTGATAGGTGGTGTAGGAAACATTAAAAGGTACATACCTCTTGATAGGTGGTGTAGAATACACTATAAGGTACATACCTCTGTCCTGCATGTGTTTACTGGGAAGAACACAACTAATAAAGCTGAAACACTAACAACCCATTAGCCTATTTGAAGGAATTTGGAAAAAACTTGAGTCATATGGAGACTTCACTCACCAAACCTGAGGAGTACTTCATACAGGTATTTATAAGTGGTGTCCCATAGAAAAGAGTACTTCATACAGGTATTTATAAGTGGTGTCCCATAGAAAGGAGTACTTGGTACAGGTATTTATAAGAGGTGTCCTCTACAGAGGAGTTACAAGTACTTACAAGTGGTGAACCCTACAGAGGAGTACTTGGTACAGGTATTTACAAGTGGTGTCCCCTACAGAGGAGTACTTGGTATAGGTATTTACAAGTGGTGTCCCATACAAAGGAGTACTTGGTACAGGTATTTACAAGTGGTGTTCCCTACAGAGGAATACTTGGTACAGGTATTTACAAGTGGTGTCCTCTGCAGAGGAGTACTTGGTATAGGTATTTACAAGTGGTGTCCCATAGAAAGGAGTACTTGGTACAGGTATTTACAAGCGGTGTCCCCTACAGAGGAGTACTTGATATAGGTATTTACAAGTGGTGTCCCATAGAAAGGAGTACTTGGTACAGGTATTTACAAGTGGTGTTCCCTACAGAGGAATACTTGGTACAGGTATGTACAAGTGGTGTCCTCTGCAGAGGAGTACTTGGTACAGGTATTCACAAGTGGTGTTCCCTACAGAGGAGTACTTGGTACAGGTATTTACAAGTGGTGTTCCCTACAGAAAAGTACTTGGTACAGGTATTCACAAGTGGTGTTCCCTACAGAGAAGTACTTGGTACAGGTATTTACAAATGGTGTCCCCTACAGAGGAGTACTTGGTACAGGTATTTACAAGTGGTGTCCCCTACAGAGGAGTACTTGGTATAGGTATTTACAAGTGGTTTCCCCTACAAGACGATGAATCAGCATCGTTATTACAAATATTAACATATCAAAAAACATACCAGTTGCTAAGCTGCCACCAACAAGCTTTGCTATAAACGGGCATATGTTACATGATTTCCATGCTGCATATTTGCAGTTGAATTGTTTGTTTCCTGGTGTAGACCTGGAATAGCATACCTTCGAGGAGGAAGATGGGCTGCTTGTACCAAATATGTTCAAGAGACTAGTGCTAGATGATTTACCTCAGAGCTGCACGTGAACAAATCGTGCCACCTGCAGCTGCTAATGTCGTGCAGTGTGTTGTCAATCTATCTTCAAATATTTGAAGTAGTTCATAGCTTCATTCACTGGTATACATGAACTACTTTCTCATTATGATGGTCATTCTAAATATCGTTGGAAGCTCGGGACTAACAGTAGTATATACAACAGAAATGAAATCCTTGATCTCCAAAACTCACTTAACATCAAAATAATTTTGTTATCTCCTCTAGAACAAGAGATGTGGCTATTTACCTTTTGTGGCCGCCATCTTGAATAAGTCAAATGGGTCAGGACTGATGTTGTTGCTATTGTTGCCAATGGCTTTCTTGACCCCCAAAACCTATATCTAGACACCAAAATCATTGTGTTATCTGATCTAAAACCATAGGTATGGTTATTTATCCCTCACGGAAGCCATCTTAAATTTCTCCCTTATTGCCGGTTTCCAAAATGTCTCTCGTGATACCCTTATGAAATATAAAGAGTAATTCTTCGGGTATAAAAATGTTTACAGCACCCCCCCCCCCTCAACCAATTGACTATATGGCAGGAAGAAATTTGTATGAAAGGAAATAATTTCTTAAGAAGAGGTTGGAATGTCTTTGATCATGATTTACTAAAAACGACAAAAAAAACACAGAAAAAAAAAAGGTGTAGTATACTTGAGCAAAGTTACACAAGGCTAACTACGCAAGCCATTTCTAACTTTATCTGATAGACTAGAGGGAAGGTAGTCAACAGCAACTACTATTAACCCTTGAGCTATTCTAATCAAACAGTGGGTCCTTCTACCACTCTTATAATGCACGCATGACCCAAAATGTAGAACGCAATTTTGTTTGTTTTTGTTTTGTTTTTTGTTTTTGAGGCAACAGGACGTGAAACACGCCTCTCGGATTCACAGTGCGGCACTGAACTACACACGGCACATTAAACGGCACTGAACTACACACGGCACATTAAACAAAATGTTCGATTACAGTTCTTTGCCATAAGGCTTTTAAGCTTTGTTCCTTCGAAAGGAATCTATCACGTATATTGGGACTTCCTCTTAATAGCAGGCGATCATGAAGATGTAAAAACTGGCTGTCTTGATGACCACCACTATATGGGTTCTTTCTGTTATAAGAACCACTCTGGGGTATTTCCACCATCAGATAACCCACTGAAAAATCAGTAAAAAAACTAAAGACGCCACCGGAGTCATAGAACATAATCCTGTTTGGTGCCATAGAACATAATCATGTTTGTTAACTTTTCTGGGAAACTCTTTCGTAAAATATCTCAAAAAGAAAAAATGTTGTAAAAAAGAATCGAGACTAAAAAAATGCTTTAATCTCCTTGAAACTTTGCCAAATGGCCATAAGACATCCGAGGATGTTAGGGAATGTCCTTTGTATTTTCAAAGAAATTAAATTCCGCCCATAAAGAGGACACTCACTAATACAGTCTGTTTGAAATGAAAAGAAGATGTGTAAGAAAAGAAGTTTGTTAAGTCTTTCAGTGTGTTCTCTGTGAATATGCTTTGCATCTGTAGAACACTATATTTTTAACTAGAAAGCCATTATCAGGATAAGAATTTTTGAGCTACGAAAAGATAAAGAAAAGTTTTCTGAAATGACTTCGCATTAAGATTTTATCAGAGTTAAACTTTCTTTCTGAATTATCATTTTCTTTGCTCATTTCCATTTGTTTCAGTCTAATACTTTTATTGGCTTTGTGCCCGATTTTTTTCCTTTATATAAGACTTCCTTTTTTACTCCTTTTCCTAATTCTTGAGTATTTTTTTTTCAGTTCATATCTGTGAATTTTCTGATGCTGAGCTAATCCTTCCCTTGACATTGGTGTGTATACACACACACATACATATATACATATGCTAATCATGATAGACCATAAATATCGGTTTAAACAGTGGAAATATGCTTCGAATTTTATCATGAACATGAATATGAACTGTATTTAATGAAGTGTTTATGTTACATGTCAAAGATGTGTAGTGTAGATTTTTTTTTCATATTTAATCACACAAGCTAGTATGTCAAAATCCAGAGGGTTGCATCCACACAAGAAATCAGCAAGGGTTATCCGCTGGATTGAGCTTTATACGAGCCAGTTATTTATTAAAGCCTTCTAAAACGAATCAACAATATTTGATTTACAGATTCAGTTACTTTTTTCAATTGGTATAGAATGTAAGCATTTATATAGAATCTTTAGAGAATAAATTTTTAAAAGCAGGCGTTAATAAAACAACGTACAGGTTAAGAACTTGCACGAAAAACTCACTTGTGCTAGAAGATTGAAACATAAGAACTTTAAATCAATCGGAAAAATAATGTTAACAGTTTTTTTACTGCTTTTATTGTTTATCTTGTTAGTGATTTTTTTTTACATATAAATCTTATAAAGTAGGCACATGTATTCTAGCCATAATACTGATATTAAAGGCTGAAAATATTTTCCCAACTAGGTCCAATCTAATGGTTAGCGTGCAGGGCTACATACCGCAAAGTCAAAGTTTCGTAGTATGGTCCATATAGCCGTTACAGGCAATCCTGCAATTCGTTTAAAAGAGGCTATGTAGGCGGCGGATGCCACTGACTGGTTGCCCCTCTTTTCAACAGTCTAAATTAGTGACAGCTAAGCCTAATTCTCGAGTCCTCTGATCTTTCCATTTACCCCATTATTAAATAAGGTGTCGTTCATATCAAAAATATCAAATTTTGGCGCTGCACAGTTCTTCTTAGTGGATCTCAGGTGAAAGTCTAAAGGCTTATAACACTAAAAATTGGGTTTGGATACCAGAGGCGGAAACAATACACACAGCTCATTATGTAACATTTTACTTGAGAACAAACAAACAAAATCCTCCTAGTGGCAAGACATCGTAACGTAACCGTTTAAGTTACAAATAACAAATACTAAATACTTGGAAATATGGTCACAAGCGTTATTATATTTTTTACGTAGTGGCCTCTAGGAAACGTATTATTGCAGCAACAGAATTTCATTCATTTACATAAAAATACATTAGCTAACAAAAACCAACATTCCATCATATAAATTTCGATAAATCATTTGTTTTTTCATTTTATTTTTATTCCGTATTCGGTCAGATTTTTTCTATTTTCACATTTTTCGTTGAGAAATATAAACATAAATAACATACTGCAGAACGAAGAATCGAACATATAAAGCAAACTAATTAATTTATTAATTAAAGCTATCGCATAATTTTTGAACTAAGTTTTCCAACTAAAGACGGGTGAGTTACATGGTCTAGCTTTTTCCATTTGTATTATTAAATATTTTTTTTAATTCTTTTTAATTTATTTATTTTGATGTAAAGAAATATCGTAAATAATTTTATCTTCTCTGTCCTATACTTATGAAATAATTCTCTAAACCTAACTATTAAAGATTTATGATTATCTTATATCTAGTGCCTTACGTCACAAAAGAAACACAAGTGGTGTTACCCTAAATGATAGTTTTTCACTTAGACTCCACCTGGGAAATTAAAATGTTTACAACAAACAGTGTAGTTATCAAATAACGTTTCTTAAAATAGGAATTGTATAGTGGTTCAAATTTTATCGATATATTTGTTGTGTAATTACTATTTTACCTTGTATAAAGAGTAATCGGTGTATTTATTACTTTGTATAGAAATCGTAATAGTTTTTTTTTACTTTAAAGAGTAATTAGGATTATACTTCATTCACAGAAAGCAAATAGTATTTTACTTTATATAATCAGTGTTTTATTGTTACAAAGAAAGAGTAATCAGGATTTTATCTTTATAAAGAAAGAGTAATCAGGATTTTATCTTTATAAAGAAAGAGTAATCAGTGGTTTGTCATTACAAAGAAAGAGTAATCAGTGGTTTGTCATTACAAAGAAAGAGTAATCATGGTTTTATCTTTATCAAGAAAGAGTAATCAGTGGTTTGTCATTACAAAGAAAGAGTAATCAGGGTTTTATCTTTATAAAGAAAGAGTAATCAGTGGTTTGTCATTACAAAGAAAGAGTAATCAGTGGTTTGTCATTACAAAGAAAGAGTAATCAGTGGTTTGTCATTACAAAGAAAGTTGTTCAGTGTTTTGTCTTTATAAAGAAAGAGTAATCAGTGGTTTGTCATTATAAAGAAAGAGTGTTCAGTGTTTTATCTTTATAAAGAAATAGTAATCAGTGGTTTGTCATTACAAAGAAAGAGTAATCAGTGGTTTGTCATTACAAAGAAAGAGTAATCAGGGTTTTATCTTTATAAAGAAAGAGTAATCAGTGGTTTGTCATTAGAAAGAAAGAGCAATCAGGGTTTTATTTTTATAAAGAAAGAGTAATCAGTGGTTTGCCATTACAAAGAATAAGTAATCAGTGGTTAACCATTAC
>NW_013666122.1:108862-114803 GCF_000517525.1 Limulus polyphemus
GGTGATGACTAGTTGCCTTCCCTCTAGTCTTACACTGCTAAATTAGGGACGGCTAGCGCAGATATCCCTCGTGTAGCTTTGCGCGAAATTCAAAAACAAACAAAAAAATAAGTAAACAGAGGTTTATCGTTACAAAGAAATAGTATTCAGTAGTTTATCTTTATAAATAGAATATTCAGTGCTTTATATATTTATATATATATATATATGTGTGAGTGTGTGCAAAGTAATTCGTGTTTTGTTTTATGTAAAGTTTAACTGAGCATTAATAGAGCTGGGATGTAAATTGTTTACTTTAGGTACTCCAGTAGCTGACTTAAGAAGTTAAAACGTACATTCTAGTATTGTATGAAGCAAACCCGAAACATATGCTAACCATCTGTGGTAACAACGAACAAGATGGTAATTAACTAGTGAATACCTAAAAGTAATTAAAATAATACAAATTGGTATTAGGGTGATAGGGCATATACCAACACTAAGTGTGGAATATCTGTGGGAGACTATGACATTAACAGGATAGAAAATTTTAACATTCTGTTTGCAGAATACACGTCTTATTAAGGGCAGTAATCAGATTATCAGAAGCTATATTAAAATGTTATGCTCTCAAATGTTACTTCAAGAAAATCATGACGTATATGACAAAATATTCTTGTCAAAACCAGCAAGTTTGAAGCTCGTGTATTCTATATAAAATCGGTAAGTTTCATTATGCTATCATCAATTAGCGAGCACTGGTTGTCAGATACAGTTTGCCATTATCATATAAATGAACTAAGTAGGAAGCTGTATTAAAAACATGTAGTTCTTATATATGATAACTGAAAACAACTGTGAATTAGACAACTTTATGAAATATGTGAAAATATAAAAAGAAAATGGCGAACATGGACAGTGTTAGTATCATTTTTTACCGTTTTAATATAAATGATAATGAAATAAAAAACGGTTTTTCATGTATCAACATTGTTGCTCAATGGGTAGAAACTATAATTTCCTGATTTTTCAAACAGCTACTCTGGTAAGGTTAAAAACGTGTTCAAAGTTCAAACAAGACGTGAAAAATGTTCTCTAATGTTTCAAACAACTACTCTGGTAAGGTTAAAAATGTGTTCAAACAAGACGTGAAAAATGTTCTCTAATGTTTCAAACAACTACTCTGGTAAGGTTAAAAATGTGTTCAAACAAGACGTGGAAAATGTTATCTAATTTTTCAAACAACTGCTCTGGTAAGGTAAATAAGACAAACATTTGGCACGATAGAATGTAAAATAATTATTATTACTTACACCTGACTAACTTCCGTAACACATTGTGCCCAAAAACGTCGGTTTTTGTGTATTTTACTCTTAATATGACTGAAAGCAATTATAACTGCTCTGTTAAGTTGTTAGGTTGATAATGTAATCTACATCCTCATTTTTTTATGAATTTTATGTCTTTAGTTTACTGAGTCCATTGATATAATGTCTGATTCTTTCGCTTCACGTTGTGCCATTATGCTGGAGAAGTAACAACACAAACAAAAAGGTCTCGCAATGATTCTTCATCGAAGTGGCACTTACTTGACGTTATATAAGATTCTGAAAAGATAAAGAAAATTTTACAACGAATAATTCTGTAAGAGCTGTGAAGTACTGTGATCAGTCTTCTTGCATCACTTTTGGGAGTAGTAGATGTGGTTTTGCCACCTTTTCCACGCACACACGTGGGTTGGTTATATAAAGTTACGATTTAAACACCAAAAGCTAGTGAAGCATGGTATTAATTGGTTCTAACATTTTTGAATTACCCTGTAGATGTTTTGTTGTTATTCATATTCCTCACATTTTTGAATTACCCTGTAGATGTTTTGTTGTTGTTCATATTCCTCACATTTTTGAATTACCCTGTGGATGTTTTGTTGTTGTTCATATTCCTCACATTTTTGAATTACCCTGTAGATGTTTTGTTGTTGTTCATATTCCTCACATTTTTTAATTACCCTGTAGATGTTTTTTGTTGTTCATATTCTTCACATTTTTGAATTACCCTGTAGATGTTTTGTTGTTCATATTCCTCACATTTTCAATTACCCTATAGATGTTTTGTTGTTGTTCATATTACTCTTACTTTATCCATTTTAAAGTAGCATTTCACATCTATGTTTGTATCTCACAAGTCACTACCCACGAGGCCTTTCGTACAGTACCAGAATTCTTCAGGTGAATTCTTATGTTTCGGTGTTTAAGCTGTAAGCTTGAAATTCTTATATTGCATAAGTCATATATAAATAGTTTATCAAGTGTCTACTTTGTCTCTCATCATCCACTCAACTGACGAGTTCTGGCATTGTACGAAAGGCCTCCTGGGCAGGGACTTCTGAGAGTTTGTTTGTTTGTAATTAAGCACAAAGCTACACAATGGGCTATCTGTGCGTGCCCACCAGGGATATCGGAACCCGGTTTCTAGCACGGTAAATGCGAGGCGTCCATTATACGATGCCTTGTAGAAATACTGCATTTATAAAAGTAATAAAATTTATCCCGGTAGAGTGTGAGAGGTCAGGTTCCCCATTTATCAGAATTTAGGAATAAACTAACCACATGACGTAGTAGTGGTCAAATTTATCGTATTGCAAAAAAAAAAGACTCACAGTACAAGTAGACTCTCTTTTAATAACCGTAATATATTCCGCATGAAAATTTACGAGCGTTCCACGGACAAATCCTACCATTCTGTCAGAAAATAGTGTCCAAGATTAGGCGGTGGGTGCTGTTAACTAGCTTCCTCACTCCTAATCTATTAGTTCAAAAATTAGGGACGGCTATGAGCAGATAGCACTTTGTGCAGCTTCACCTAAAAGTTTTAAAACAAACAAACAAACAACAACTTTTTAAGAACAAAGAGAAGCCGCTAAATTTAGCTTTTGTGATGACTTCTGTTACAATTAATTACTGACAAGTTTTGGTGTTTTCGTGTACTTGTTTGGAGAATCAACCAGAATGTACTTAATGCTACACGTATACCAGACGGCCAGATCAGAGCCCCCTAAAACCAGAAAATACCGTACCTGACTAAGAACTGTTGATCGAACAGAGGAAAACTACTCAGTAGCACCCACCGCCTATGTAACTACTCTTAAGGGAATATCAAGATTGGATGTCACATATCAAAGTATAGAACGTGTTCGGCAAAATATTGCGACACGAACTTTGGACACTTCAAAATAACCCTGCACAAGGACATGTCCTGCCCATTTCATGTATTATTATGCTGTTTGTGGAAAAATTGAATAATGTGTGACTAATAAAACGATTCTTGATATTATTAGTTTGGTCAAGATGATTAATTAGATGTAATCTATGTTGAGGAGTTATTGAATGTAAAGATGTTAACTTATTGAAAGTTAAGATGTTAAGTTATTGGAAGTTAAGATGTTAAGCTACTGAAACTTAAGATGTTAAGCTATTGAAAGTTAAGATGTTAAGTTATTGAATGTGAAGATGTTAACTTATTGAAAGTTAAAATGTTAAGTTATTGAAAGTTAAGATGTTAAGCTATTGAAAGTTAAAATGTTAAGCTATTGAAAGTTAAAATGTTAAGTTATTGAAAGTTAAGATGTTAAGCTATTGAAAGTTAAAATGTTAAGCTATTGAAAGTTAAAATGTTAAGTTATTGAAAGTTAAAATGTTAAGCTATTGAAAGTTAAAATGTTAAGTTATTGAAAGTTAAGATGTTAAGCTATTGAAAGTTAAGATGTTAAGTTATTGAATGTAAAGATGTTAACTTATTGAAAGTTAAGATGTTAAGTTATTGAAAGTTAAGATGTTAAGTTATTGAATGTGAAGATGTTAACTTATTGAAAGTTAAGATGTTAAGTTATTGAAAGTTAAGATGTTAACTTATTGAAAGTTAAGATGTTAAGTTATTGGAAGTTAAAATGTTAAGCTACTGAAACTTAAGATGTTAAGCTATTGAAAGTTAAGATGTTGATTATTAAGCACAAAGCTACACAATGGGCTATCTGTGCTCTGCCCACCACGAGTATCGAAACCCGGTTTCTAGTGGTATGAGTCCGCAGACAAACCGCTATGCCACTGGGGAGCTGAAAGTTAAGAATAAATCACACACAATATGTATATATATATGTATATATATATATATTATTTTATCTTTTAATTATTAGGCATTGCGTCTTTTTAACTTTTAATATAATACGTATGATATAACATAATGGACATAGCCTTAAAATATCATCGTCTTCTAGGGCTATCCTAGAAAATTACTGTCTTTTCTCATAAATTTAACATTAATTAATTTTTTTTCCTTACGTACACAGTTTCGTTCATGTCGTCGAATTTCGCGCCTATCTGCGCTAGACGTCCCTATTTTTGAAGACAGCTAGTCAACATCAACGAATAGTGGGACTGACAGTCACTTTATAAAAAAAAATTAAATAAATAAAATTGACGGTGCCAAACTCCTTAATTCTCTTAATCACGTTATATATAATGCCAAAATAAAAACTAGCTTTCTGGTTATTATGACAAACAAATACATATATATATATATATCCACCACATACTGTAGTCATTAATAAAATCGTATATTATCACTCATAATTTATTCTTGTTTTCTTCGCTTTTGTCGAGAAAAGTTCGTCACAGGACCAGGTTTGAAATGGGAAATAAGTGCACTAAACCAGTCATACGGATCCGTCATATTCGTCTTTCGTTGTTTGTTTGTGTGTAATTAAGCACAAAGCTACACAATGGGCTATCTGTACTTTGCCGACCACGGGTATCGAAACCCGGATTCTAGCGTTGCAAGTTCACAGAAATACCGCTGTGCCACTGGGAGGCCTTTCGTTCTTCTCAGACTCCGTGTTATTTATCCTTTGTTTAGTTCGAAAACTCGTTCTGAAGGTGTAAGCAATCCGACCAACGAGTTGTTAATATTCCTGCCTTGACAATAACTTTTCAATTTTAGAGGAAATTCTATACAGAAAATAACAGACATTTAAACAATACTGCACTTTAGTTCTAAGTTATGGCATGTATGTTAAAATACGATCACAAAAATGTAAAAATTACTAAATAAAGTCATGAACAACGTATAATAAACGCGCCATGACACACTACGTTATTCGGTTTAGAAAGCCAGGTAAAGCCATTTGGCCGTGGGTGTTGTTGACTGGCTGCCTTCTTTCTGGTTAGTAGTTCAAAATTAAAAGCGGTTATACTTAAGGGCCTAGCTCAATGGTTAACGTGTTGGACTGTGGATCCGAACTTCCCCGGTTCGCGTCCCTTTACCACTTTAAAAAATCGCACCCCGCACTTTCAGGCAGTATGATCAAGCCCACTGCTAAATTAAAAACAGCTAGCTCAAAACTATCTGAGAGCTAGCTCAGATATCCCTCTCGTAGTTTTGAAGGAAATTCAATAAAGCAACAAAGTTGTACTTATTTTACCCCCGTGGCTCGGTGGCAGGGTTAAGGGATTATAACATTAGATATTGTACATTGTGTAGCTTTGTTCTTAATATCAAAATAAAACAAATTATACGTAAATCCTGACGGTATGTGACCTGTCTTCTCAGTTCCTGTGTGTATTAGGTGTCGTTTTGGTTGTAAATTCCAATTTCTATTTGAGATAATAGACTATATCCATAACACCAATTAGTGAAATACGGACAACCTAGATAATTTGTTTAATTTTCACTGCTTAGATTAACATCACACCTAAGAGGGCTAATTCCCCTTCGGATTACAATTGATAAGTAGAAGGCTGAGTTCTTCTCTCACTGTTACGTCTAGTATAATTAGTGTCTGTCCTTCCGTTTCATCTAGTGTTGAAGCACGCGTAATAAATGTTAACATATATCAGGGCCCGGCATGGCCAGGTGGTTAGGACGCTCGACTTGCAACCTGCGGGTCGCGGGTTCGCATCCCCATCCC
>NW_013666122.1:115803-121169 GCF_000517525.1 Limulus polyphemus
TTCAAAACAAACAAACAAACATATATCAGCTGCTTGGAACAATAAATCGAGATTCGAACCGGTAATATGCAGCTTAGAAATGATGCATGCAAATTACGAATGACATATTAGACTTTTGACAAAAGAACCCCCCCCCCCATCTCCTGCTGGTTCAGCGGTAAGTCTGCAGACTTATAGTGCTAAAATTCGGGTTTCGATACCTGTAATAGGCGGAGTACAAATAGCTATTATATAGCTTTGCACTTAACAATAATCAAGTCATACAAAAGAAGTTATAAATAATCATCTTTGCAAAGAAATAAAGAACAGATTTGGCTCTAATATGGAGAAACATGTAGTTTTGTATGTTACTATTTCTCCAAGTAATCCGTATTACTTAGATTTATGTTCTAGTATAGAATATTTGAACTTTTAGCTGCGGCATAACGGCTCATTAACTATGTTAGAATTAATGTAAACATTAACAGAGTATTTGTACTGTACCCATCACGAGTATTCAAACCGGGTTTTTAGTGTTATAAGCATGTAGACTTGCAGCTGAGTCACTTGAAGATCAAACAATAAATATCCGTTAATAATATTGATGTTAATTCTTTTAGACCGCCATCTATTGGTGGCATGACAAAATATCCTAGTAGACTGAAGATAAAAGATTATCATTTTTGAAAGGTACAAATAATTTCAGTAAACATCTAATATAAAGTAATATATTCTTTTCTGTCGTTTAAGAAATTCCTCTTGTTTTAATATTAATATTCAAGTGGTGAAACTAGTATAGAATTCAATCTACTAAGTTATAGTGATATTGAAATTAATTCGTGTTTTAATCATACCAACTTCCCCGTTTTGCCTCGAGGCCAAACTACATACTGTCTTTCCACTAGAGTGAATTCCTTCGTTCAGAATGAGACTATATATAATCTCACAGGAAGTCATTATTCTTGAAAGAATGTGTGATGAGTGGGCACTATTGCGTAGACTTTGTCAGACTAATTAATAAACAAGAAACTCGAAAATGGTACACGCAGAGAACTGTATAGCTTATGCTGTTTATATCGAAAGTCTTTACGAGATTGATTTGGGAAAGTTTGATCTCGCACTAATATCTGTAGGCTTTGATTTTAAGCAGACAACTTTGATGCGTGTGTATTTTACATATCACGTAAAGATGGAGTTCTAACCAAAACCCCAAAGTAAGGCTGTTATTGACAGCCCGTCAAACTCCATCTGACTTCAGTAATTGGTTCGGAGCTCTTGATTCAAAAGCTGTCTAAAAACCTATTCTGCCTGTCTACCTGTCGGAGACATAGGAACGATGTTATGGAGAAAAAGATTGAAGAAGTCGTCAAATTTCAAGTCAAATCGAGCCTGACGTTCATGAGCATAAATCCTGCAGATTTTGAAGCCCGAGCTTGTTGTGTTTTTTTTTGTTTTGTTTTTTTCAGTTAATCATAAATGCTTTTAGTTTGATGTTTGTGGAAAGAAACATCCTTCCACTCAAATAACAGTATCTCGAATTGAAAACAGTAGTTTTAATCTTTACACTTAATCAACAATATCACGAACTGGAAACTATTGTTTAAATCCTTACACTCAATCCACAATATCACGAACTGGAAACTGTTGTTTAAATCCTTACACTCGATCTACAATATCACGAACTGGAAACTGTTGTTTAAATCCTTATACTCGATCTACAATATCACGAACTGGAAACTGTTGTTTAAATCTTTACACTTAATCCACAATATCACGAACTGGAAACTGGTGTTTAAATCTTTACACTTAATCCACAATATCACGAACTGGAAACTGTTGTTTAAATCCTTACACTCAGTCCACAATATCACGAACTGGAAACTGTTGTTTAAATCCTTACACTTAATCTATAATATCACGAACTGGAAACTGTTGTTTAAATCCTTACACTTAATCTATAATATCACGAACTGGAAACTTTTGTTTAAATCCTTACACTTAATCTATAATATCACGAACTGGAAACTGTTGTTTAAATCCTTACACTCGATTCACAATATCACGAACTGGAAACTGTTGTTTAAATCCTTACACTCAATCCACAATATCACGAACTGGAAACTGTTGTTTAAATCCTTAGACTCAATCTAAAATATCACGAACTGGAAACTGTTGTTTAAATCCTTACACTCAATCCACAATATCATAAACTAAACTTTTAATTTTCCATTTGTTTAACGTAGATTGAAATCACAGAAACTGCTTATAACTGTAGAAAGGAACAATATTAAAAATGATAGATAGATGGATAAGGTCCACAGTTTGAAAGTAACACGTTTAAATAAATTATTAGCGGAGTCCATTAGGGTCAGAAACAGCACGAAAAACTGCTGATTTGACTGAAAACCTGCAGATCACGGTTTTTAGACATTACAAAGATAAAAACCTTCAACAACAACAAAAAACACCAGCTCATTCGTCGTTTCTTTGGCACAAGACCTGTGATACGATATTTGAATGTTCACTTTTGAATAAATTATTGTTAATTTAACATCAAAAATAGGCGAAAATTGGTAGTTTATTCACAAGAAAAGAAAATCACCGCTTCATGATGCCCTTAGAATCGTGAGATCATTCTATTGGATAAAACAAAAATGTTCAAATATCAAGTTTTTTCGTTAATAACTTTTAAAATAGCGTTATGTCAAAGTCGGAAAATGCCCGTGTTAAAGTATTATACACCTTTAATGCTATCGTTACAATCATATATATATATATATATGAGCGTTCGTCTTTTTTTGTCCTATCGTATATATATACATATATATGAGTGTTCGTCTTTTTTTGTCCTATCGTATATATATATATATATGAGTGTTCGTCTTTTTTTGCCTATCGTATATATATGAACTTGTTTGTGTATAAGCCTACTTTTTATCTGTGTTCGTGTCTATATGCTTACCTTTATATATATCAGTATTCTGTTTATTAAACTTCCTATTTCTCTACACCTTAGTCTGGCTCTCTGTTTGCTCAGTTTTTGACCAACATATATAAATTTCAATACTTCATAGAATATCTATGAATTAGGAACTGTTCGTGGTGTTGGTGAACTAGTCGCACACACACTTGCGCACGCATGTACTTTATCACCTTGAGATGAAAAACAAAAACATAGGAACGTCTCTGTACTATCAGTTATTAATATGAGCACAATAAAGAGGAAGAAGTTGATGGTTGTTTCTACAATGGCAGAACTGATAAACGAAACTTACACGGACGTCTGTAAGATGAACGTGGGAGATCGATACGTGTGTGTGTGTACTTCTATTCCCATCTAAAGACATCTTTGCTGAAGAAAACATGAATTTAAGCTGGCATGATTTTATGTTCTTAACATATTACACGCACTAAGACCCTGTGATGTGGAACGGAGATCTTACAATAAACAACTAGCAAGCTCTACAAGACAGAAATTGACGCCATATTCTGGCAACAAAGGACAAGAATAGAGAATTACTTGTAAGCTTACGGATGCGTTAAAGGCAGTGGCGTTCTATATATTTCTAGATTATATCGCTTTGTGTAAAAGCTGCTTTACGAGTCGTTATGATGCTTCCACATTCTTTACGCAGCATACAAGATACAAGGGAACTTTCATAATGTTTATTACGTGGGGAAATAGGTATCGTACGAATCCATACAGTTTCTAAACACAATTAGGGCCCAGGTTGGCTCTACGGTGGATTTCGGAGCTGGTAAGCACGGTTTGAAACCTTGCTATACCACAAAATATTACCTGCGCTTTCAGCTGTGGGTGCGTTATAAGAGTGACAGTCAACCCCTTAGTGTAGCTGCTAACTGGCTTCTTTTTCTCTGGTCAATAGCTCAAAACTAGAGATTGTTTATTTGTTTGCTTGTTTTAGCGCAAAACTACGCAGTGAACTAACCCAACGGACTACCTCCGCTCTGTTCACTGCCAGGAATTGATCTCCATATTTTATCATTGTAAGATCCTTAAATTTATTGCTGACCCACCAGGAGACTCAAATTTAGGGACGACAACATATAGCCTTAGTTGCTTTGTCATGAGTGCAACGTATAAATACAAATACTAAACGTGCGTATCTTTCCGTGTATGATTACTACTTCGAAATTTCCATCATCACAAAAACACTGTCAGCACAGAAAGTAAAACCACTACCAAACAGTGACTCTCTTCTTCTATCAAAATAATTAATATCATACTTGTTATCATTAATGATCAGATTTCACGTTCCACTAACATTTAAACAAAATAATGTAAATTTATATTCATCATGTTTATCATTACCTTACATTATCCATTTTTTCGTTCACGACATATCTTGTTTAAACTACTAGCTACACTATCACAGATACTGCACTGTGTTTAGAGTTTTTGTATTATTTAATGGGATATATGTTTGAAGATGAATCAATCAGACAACCTTTAAGGAACAACATTTGATTTAACTCTCTTGTGAATAGAGACTCTGACATTTAGTGACGTAACGTGAACTATGCTATTAGTAAAGTTCATATTTTCTAGGGTTAGAGTATTATCGTTAGCTTTAGTAAAAAAATCAATTTAATAAAGCAAATTTAATAGTCTGAATAGGAAAGAAATGTATCCTACATCAGGTTTGATTACGCACCGTTTTGGCTCCCATCATTGCCAAAATGGTGTTTCTGTCTAGGTCAACAACAGCGCCCCTCCGTCGTTTGTCATTTTTATTTTATGAACTACCTTCTCAGTAACACGATAGTTAACACGAAATAATCTTATTATCGTAAAGGTTCTTGTGTAGTGTATTTCGAAGCGTGTTTTGGTTCTATAAGTTGTCACTAGGGACCGTTTAAGCTTATAAAATAGTCGCCATATTTTTTTTTATACGAGAACACGTTTTTCAAACCATGATATTATTTTATTCTTAAAATTACCTTCTGAAATATCCATTTAGTGTGGTTTCTAGATACAGTCCTTAAGTTGATACTTACAGATTGTTTTTCAAGTTTTTGTACGAACGCATTTCATAATTCATATTTAGTTACACCTTCTCTGTAATTTAATAGAAAATCTCAAATCGAATTAAGTCTATATCTGTTGATTTTCCTTTATCAATTTATTTAAAATTGTCCGACTTACTTGTTTCATTATTTATAAAAAAACATTTAAACGCTATATAGTAATACACTGAAAATGTTAGATATACTAAAAAAGAAACTAATGGCAATATATCTCAAGGCTGTAAACGTAAAAATTAAAAAGAATAACAGAGTATTCAAATAATGAATTTCCGGATTGAACTTAAGGTCAGGAAACCAACTGGAGTTTGTGGTGTAGAAAAACTGTTTTAAGCCTGAAA
>NW_013666122.1:122169-129125 GCF_000517525.1 Limulus polyphemus
GTTTGTGGTGTAGAAAAACTGTTTTAAGCCTGAAACATAATTGTTACATAAACACGCCCCGAAGTGTTCTATTAAAATAACATCAATGACGTTAGGTTCCAGATGGTTATGTTAACTGTCTATATAATCTAATTTACGTGTATTATTATAACCAACTTTGAGTCTTTTCGCTTATCATTTAATTTGAGAAGAGGCTGCCCTGTGTTTTTGTTTGTTTGTTATTAAACTCAGAGCTACACAATGGGCTATCTGTTCTATGGCCACCACGGGTATCGAAGTCTGATTTTTAGTGAGTCATCGGGTTGAATTGATAGTGGGTTGCAATTATTTGATTCACATCAAACTGGAATAATTAATCTTGAGTGACAGTGTATAAGGTTGTTTGTTTGTAGTTAAGCACAAAGATGTATAATGGGCTATCTGTGCTATGGCCACCACGGGTATCGAGACCCGGTTACTAGAGTCATAAGTCCGCAGACTTAGCGCTGTGCCACTGAGTATAAAAGTATACTTGAGTATAAAGACAGTAGACAATGGGTTGACGAATAGTGTAGAGTTCGTATGAAACTCCTCCACCGCCACCACCAAACTTTACAAGTATTCTGTAAAGTTTACAAGATGTTTTTGTCTTCGTTTTCCTATTGTGTTGCATGGATTGAAAATAAACTAATGTGTGTTTAATTTTTAAGAATCGTGGATTGTAAGTTATTTCTTCAAGTGTGGCGGATGCAAGTTATATTCGTAATTCGCAAATAAAAAAATCAACATGTTGGTGAGATACTCATAGATCTAAGTGTTAAATGAAAACAAGGGAAAATATGGTGTGGCCAGTGAGATACTCATAGATCTAAGTGTTAACTGATAACGAGGGAAAATATGGTGTGGCCAGTGAGATACTCATAGATCTAAGTGTTAACTGATAACAAGGGAAAATATGGTGTGGCCAGTGAGATACTCATAGATCTAAGTGTTAACTGATAACGAGGGAAAATATGGTGTGGCCAGTGAGATACTCATAGATCTAAGTGCTAACTGGTAACAAGGGAAAATATGGTGTGGCCAGTGAGATACTCATAGATCTAAGTGCTAACTGATAACAAGGGAAAATATGGTTAAACAAGATGCTACACTCAAAATCAATACATGTCGCTGGTATAATGTATTAGAAATAATATTGATGGAAAAGAATGTATAAAAGGGAAATACTACGGATATGCCACTTTCTATATCGTGGGAAACTAAACTGCACCAGAATTACTGTTAATTGTTGATATTTTACACTGCGATTGGTTATCATCCAACAATCGAAAAGTTCACACCAGTATACAGCTTAAAAGTTCGGGCAGTCATATAGGTTTCGAAAAATTGTGATAAGACTCTTATGTTTCAGTAGGAGCTGTATGCAAGGCTTTGAGGAAGATATGTGAAACTGGCACTGCTATTAACAGAAGTGGTCGAGGTGATGTCAAGTTTCTCCGAGTTCTTTACGAGACGGATGGCGGTCGAATACAAAGCTTGTCTGCGACCTTGCTGTAGACACGTTACCTCGAGAACAGTAAGATACCATTTGTTTGTTTGTTTGTTATGGATTTTGCGTAAAGCTACACGAGGGCTATCTGCGCTAGCCGTCCCTAATTTAGCAGTGTAAGACTAGAGGGAAGGCAGCTAGTCATCACCACCCACTGCCAACTCTTGGGCTACTCTTTTACCAACGAATAGTGGTATTGACGTCACATTACAACGCCCCCACCGCTGAAAGGGCGAGCATGTTCGGTAGGACGGGGGGATTCGAACCCGCGACCCTCAGATTGCGAGTCGAGCGCCCTAACCACCTGGCCATGCCGGGCCGATACTCTTTGAGACGAAATGATTCAGAGGACATGAGTTGCCCAAATCAAAAGGTTGAGATGGACATCGGAAAGATAAAACTCTACACATAATATAATTATTATTGTTTGTAAAGCATATCCTTGAAATAAATTTTGAATATATCTGTTTAAAGTTATAGTTACTAAACTACTTCAATATAATCACCAGATTTCTAGCTTTTGGGCTTTTAACTAAAATAAGTATTACTTTTCCCAAAATAGTAATTTAAATTTTACTCTACAGAATTAGTTATTCGGATGGCTTTTTTTTTGTTGGTTTGTTTCAGATAGAAGTATTCTTGTCTTTATGAACAACAAAATTGCTGGGACATTGAACCAGTATTTGTGAGATACTAAATCAGGCTTTCTGAATTCTTCTAGTATCTTCAGTTTAGCTGTCAGTGAACGATAGTAGCACTGATTTAACATTTACTTCCATTCATTTAACTTATTACATGTAAGGAAGGAGTACAAGTGTCTTTACTTGAAAGAAAATCATGACAAATTTCATACATAAGTGTTTTTATGAAACAAAACGGTTAAAACTTCTATCAGAAAAAAACAAATGTGTTGAACAATGTCTCCATATGATCTTCAACAAGACATGAGAACAAAATGGTACAGTGACCACACAATAAGGTGTTATGTGTTCAACAATGTCTCCATATGATCTTCAACAAGACATGAGGACAAAATGGTACGGTAACCACACAGTACGGTATTATGTGTTGAACAATGTCTCCATATGATCTTCAAAAAGACATACGGACAAAATGGTACGGTAACCACACAGTGAGGTATTATGTGTTGAACAATGTCTCCATATGATCTTCAACAAGACATGAGGACAAAATGGTACGGTAACCACACAGTAAGGTATTACGTGTTCAACAATGTCTCCATATAATCTTCAACAGGACATGAGGACAAAATGGT
Source organism: Limulus polyphemus (assembly GCF_000517525.1). Lineage (NCBI taxonomy): Eukaryota > Metazoa > Arthropoda > Merostomata > Xiphosura > Limulidae > Limulus > Limulus polyphemus. Next base: position 124,974 of record NW_013666122.1, read on the forward strand.
ACGGTGACCATAAGGTATTATGTATTAAACAATGTGTGTGTGTCCACCTTTCACTCCTACACATTGTGTGTGTGTATGTGTGTCCATTTTTCACTTCTACACATTGTGTATGTGTCTACTTTTCACTCTTACACATTTTAACCAATTCCGATCAAAGTTAGTCTGCCCTCATTGAAGAGTTCCACAAGAGGAACAGCATTCAAGTATGACTCCTCTATGACCAGTCCTGGGTTTATCCTGTATGTCTGTGTATCTGACTTTCACACATTCAAGTTCTGACCACTCTCGACCAAAGTTGGCATGCACCCTTTCCAAATTTGTCATAAAATAATGTGAAATATTATCTATATTCGTTTTCTTCCTCTTTCTCCCATTCTTTACCTACTTTCATCACAATCTTTTGTTCAATATATTTGTTCCTTTCTCATTCTCTATTATGTCTCATTAGACCCATATCTGTCTCATTACAATTGTATCTGCCGAAGTAGTTCATTTATATCATTACTAGCTTACGTACCCGTTCAACACAAGGGGAAGACATAGAGCCCACGGAGGTGATATTTGGGTCCACGAGGGTGAAATAGATACGAATTTTGACATCCTTGTGCTACTCCCCCTTGGAGTTCTAAGGGTACATGCCGGGTTTGGTGACAATCGGTCCAGTCGTTCGCCAGTTTTAAACGAAAAACAAATACCAAGAAGACGTGATCTCGGGAAATAACAAGGAGGGGATCACCAGTCCCTATCTCATTTCCCTGGGGGAGGGCTTAAGAATACATGTTAGTTTTGGTGACAATCGGTCTGGTAATTCGCCATTTATAAGCAGAGATATACACACTTTTGTGATATAATGGTTTAGATAGTTGTCTGTCTATAAATGAACACTTTGAACAATATTTATCAAGATAAGTCAAGGTTGATGAACATAGCACAACGTAATTGTCACTTTCACTTCATCATTGGTTAGACAGAAATGAATAAAAACCCTATAACCCGAGCGCTTTCGAAAGGTGGACCTTCCTTCTTCTGGGGCAAACTCAGACAGATAGAAATAAACTAATTGTATTTACCAAACGATGAGGAGGAGAGTTTCTTCTCTTCATCACCTATTTCTATGATTTTGTTTTCTTTTATACCTTCTATGTTCCCCAGACTTACGTCGTTCTTTCTATTTTCTGCTTGTTTCTTGCTCACTTTCTCTGCTTACGTCTCTCATATCTATCTATTATTGTGCTGCTCTTCTTATTCTTCTAGTATTTACTCGTATTTCATCCCCTCCCTCGCATCTCCCTGTTTTGTGTCTGCTATTCTTTTTTTTTACAATATTTTGTAGGCCTTGTCTTAGGAGATCATGTGTGTGTTAAATTTTTCCCTTTCTTTCACAATATCTTGGATGTCTGTCTACCTTCCCCTCCTATTCGTGTTCTTCGCGTCTCTTGTTTTATCTCTATCCAATGACAACGATCCTGCATCAAGTACAATCTCTAGAGTCTGGATGAAGCTTGCTCTAAGAGAAATAGTCAATATAACTTACGTGTCTGAGACAAAAACCGAGATATTAGCTGAACATGGGTTGGCTATCAAAGCCAATTAAAGGGAACACCCATTCCCGCTTAATAATTCATCTGTTGAAACAAAACACGAACGAAGAACTCGTTACTCCTTCTGTCAACTTGTACATTACTTACGTCACTGAAAGAATAATGAGCATGATTAATAGTTGCTAATACATCATGACTATCAAGGTGTCGTAGATAAATAGTGCGTTCCCTGGAGACGTTCAAAAGGAAATCGTTACTGCAAATTTGATTGCACCGGTAACAAGAAAAAAAAACAGTCTCTAGAATATACTTTCTGGCATTGTTTTGTGGGGCTGATCTTATTTGTAGTAGCATTGTTTTCTCGTTTTAGAATTTATCGCAAAGCCACACAAGCGTTACCTGTGCAGCCGTCCCGAATTTTGAATTGATAGATTGAAAGAAAGGTAAATGGTCGGTGTAACCAAATGGTCAATATAACCCACTGTTGACCTTTGGGCTGCTCTTGTCTGTGCATCCATGGCTCCGAAGTGTGGACTACATTTTTAGGACAACGGATCGCGAACCGTGAATCGTCAAATTCCGAAACCGGGCAAGCTAATCACTAGGTTTCGCCCTGCCTATCTGGCCGTAGCGTTATTAATCATGATAACCACCGAAAGCTTCTGAATTATATACACACTTTTAATTTCCAAGTGGAGAAAAATTAAATACTTCGATTTATTTTTTGTTTCGTAAGTCGAAATTAAAGTGAATTAAAGCAGCGAAAGACCAGTCTTTAGGTTAATAAATTTCAACTTAATGAAAATATGGTGATGTGTTCAAGGATATGAAGACCCACTTGAAATTATTAGTTTGCTTGTTAGAATTTCACGTAAAATTTGTGTATAACTGTCCCTAATTTTAAGCTGAGAGGCTAAAACAAAGATGGCTAGTCAACAACACACACAACCAGCTCTTGAGCTACTCACATCTGATCGAATAATGAGATTTAACCGTGGTCCTTTTAGCACACCCATGGCCCTAATGTGCGAAGCACGATTTTGAAGGAAAAGGATACGACTCGTAGACACTCAAATTTATAGCTCAAACACACTAAATACTAGGCCACACCCAGCAATGAAATGACTTACAGAGAATATCTCACAATAAATCATAATCAAAAATAATTTTAGAGAATATATAAACCCTAAAGATATATTTTTAGGACGTTCTTTACGAAAATAAAATCAGAATTATCATAATTCCATCATCGGTAATCCAGGTTACAAAACAAGCAAACAATATTTGTAATTACAACACAAATATGTGCATAAGAAATAAACAAATCAAATATACAAATATCACAGGAGTAAATGAAATAATTGGCACGAATGAAACAGTTAAATCAAAATAATTTCAGCTTCCTATAAACTTGACACCAAATGAAAAGTAAGACGAGATGTTTTAGGATAAGTATTATCAATTGGGAACTTTTATTAAACTAGTAAACAAAAGATGAGTAGAAATATGACTGAAAGTTCAACTTTGAATTTATATTACCTACTGTGTTAACTTAATACAGAGAAGGTTTATTGATCTTAACAGTGCTTAATTTCTAAAAGAAGAATAAAAGTAAAATAACCACCGAATCCCCGGAGGAAAATTTTGAGTTTAGGAAGATAACAGGATAAACTTTATCGAGGTTGTTATTTGGTTTGGTTCAGTTTGTTTTCAATTTCGCACAAAGCTATTTGAGGGCTATCTGCGCAAGCCTTCTCTAATTTAGCAGTGATAGACTAGAGTGAAAACAACTAGTCAACACCACCCACCGCCAACGTTTGGGCTACTCTTTTACCATTGAATAGTGAAATTGTTTGTAGTATTATAACGCCCCCACGTCTGAAAGGGTAAGCATGTTCGTAAATTCGAACCCACGACCTACATACTATTTGGAATTGGATCGAAGGGAATGTGTAAGCAATATAAAATGAACTAAAGTGCCTGCGCCTTTAGACTCAAAATAAATATTCAGAACAATTTCCGGATATGAGATACGGAAAGATCTAGCAGTGAATCTTTAATTAAGCCTTATGAAAACTACTTACTTCGTAACAACGCGTACACTTGATCCAGAACATTTAGTCGATTCCAGATATATATAATGCTATGTTCTTTCTACGTGGAAATATATCCAAGGAAGGCGTAAAATATGACATTTCTTATTTAATTCCTATATTTCTTAGAGTTTTAACAGCAAGTACTAAAGACTATCAACAAATATTCGAAATAAACACCCACTAAACAACTGTTACTTTCTTCGTAGTATGGAGTGTTCTTTGGTGTAAAATAGGATTTCTACCGTTATTATGTCACGGTGTTTATAATCTGTCAAGGTGTATAATGAAACCGCTGCCAAGTGTGACTTAGAACAGGAGAAAAAGAGATAATTTGTACTTATGTCATTAAGCCTATCTGCTACTGACTTAGAACAGGAGAGAAAGAGAGAATTTGTACTTATGTCATTAAGCCTGTCTGCTACTGACTTAGAACAGGAGAGAAAGAGAGAATTTGTACTTATGTCATTAAGCCTGTCTGCTACTGACTTAGAACAGGAGAGAAAGAGAGAATTTGT
>NW_013666122.1:130015-137889 GCF_000517525.1 Limulus polyphemus
TAAGCCTATCTGCTACTGACTTAGAACAGGAGAGAAAGAGAATTTGTACTTATGTCATTAAGCCTATCTGCTACTGACTTAGAACAGGAGAGAAAGAGAATTTGTACTTATGTCATTAAGCCTATCTGCTACTGACTTAGAACAGGAGAGAAAGAGAATTTGTACTTATGTCATTAAGCCTATCTGCTACCACCCTCATTTTGAACTTCTGACCAGAGGGAAAGCAACCAGTCAAAAGGCCCTACCACCATCCCCTCACCCCCATCCACGCTAAGGAATTTACTGCCACTCTTATAACACACCTAAATATGAAAGATCTAAAACTTTTAATATTTTGGCATCATAATTTGAAAAAGGCTCACCAGCTCCGAAAACCAGAGCTCTACCATGAGGCCAGTATACACCCTTTAGAACATGTGTTCATGTTAAGGTACCACAGGGTGACCTTGAACTTTGTAGGGAATTATACGTGAGTTATAATCTTACCTTTGATTTAAGCATTATGCAAACGTTAACACACGTTTTACCCACGTGATTTGAGCAATCCAAACGTGTTACCACACGCATGTAATCATGTAATACGTTCTACAAATGTGCTATCACACACATCTGATCTTGTAATAAGTTCTACATGTATGTTATCGCACATTGCTTAAATGTACAATGTTTTCTCGTGTATTTCCTCGTGAGTGTTGATTTTTTATCCAGTTTCTTCAAGACCATCTCCTACTCTTACTCTCTCTGTTGTGTAACTTATTAAATGGAGGAGTCTTTATTCAGATCAATGAAAAGTTTAACTGAGCGAGAACAAATAAATAAAATAAAATAAAAAATCGGAGAGAAGGGAAAAGTTTAGTTTAAGATATAAATTTTTTTAAAGACCACGATGGACGAAAACTGTTTGGAATGCTTTATCATGCCCTATGTCAAGTTAAGAGTGTTTTTTTTTCAGACTTCAAGATGGTTCTGTATGTTGTTTTTTTTATTAGAGAGAGAAATGTGGTTGATTGGTGGTGCTCCAGGAATGTTTATGTCCTTTCCGTTATGGTTGATTGGTGGTGCTCCAGGGATGTTTATGTCCTTTCCTTTGTGGTTGATTGTTGGTGCTCCAGGAATGTTTATGTCCTTTCCGTTGTGGTTGATTGGTGCTCCAGGAATGTTTATGTCTTTCCTTTGTGGTTGATTGGTGGTGCTCCAGGAATATTTATGTCCTTTCTGTTATGGTTGATTGGTGGTGCTCCAGGAATATTTATGTCCTTTCTGTTATGGTTGATTGGTGGTGAATGTTTATATTCTTTCCTTTGCCCGCTAATGGGATGAAACTGTAAGATGAGAGATTTCAGAACATTCGTTTAGTTTTTGATTAATCTGTCCGGGGTTATGATTATAAATCCATGTCATGTTCACCCGTGAGTGTTGATTTTTTATCCAGTTTCTTCAAGACCATCTCCTAGTCTTACTCTCTCTGTTGTGTACCTGATTTCATTAAATCCTATAGATTACTTTCAACATAAACAGCGGACTGGCACCCCTATGCTAGTTTGTTTGTTTTTTTAGACCTCGCTATTTGTACGTGATCTACGCCGAGTAGTTTCAAACTGGATCATGAGAACTTTTTAAAACTTCAACGTACTTTGTTTGCTATAGATGGTTCTTTAAGTTGTGCGTGCTTTTTCCCCCAGTGCTAACTATTTTGAAGAACTTAATACAATCCACTAATAGCCGTATACAGGTAAAACTGGCTTCATGGTAAATTTATTTCCATTTTAGTATTAAATACATTGAAAACGCAGGTATAACTCAAAATATTCATCTTTTAAAAGGGTTTATTAATCATAGACAAATCACCTAGCAATCAAAATTATTTCTATTCATAACTTCGCGAGTTTCTTAAGAAATTATATTCACTGGTTTCGAGTTGGAGTAGTTATGGGAGAAATTTCCAAACAAAATTGAGCATCACAAAAAAGACGGTTGGACTGGTATATCTATCTGGAATATATGTTGTGACATCTATAAATTATTTATAACCAGTACAAACGCCTTTCACGTCTTTCCGTGCACTTCTTTGATATGAGCATCCTAATATTAAGTAAAAACATCCACCCGGATACAGCTTCGCATTTGTTACTTTAAAACTTAATATTACTGCATAGCCTGAATTAGTGAACAGTTTTATTGCTAACTGGAGGTTTAACAAAGACTTATATTGCAAGTTGCAAGGCTACTTTAATTGCCAAATAACAAAGGTTAAGCCACAAATATCACACGTATTTTGTTTATGGTATGTGTTTGTTATAAATTTCGCGTACCGTTGAGCCAATGGGGTGTTAATTTGACAAATAACATTGTATCCTTTATATATATTCTTATCTGACTTTTAGGTGCGGCAGGAACCTTGTAAACGTTTGGCTTGTGATTCTGTCAAAATCTAAATCCAGAAGTTATATTTATTTCATCACAATGGCTTTTGAGTTAGAAGGTTCGCTTTCGTAACCCTACACTAAAGTTTGTGGGAAAAGGTATGGGTGTAATTTCGGGACTTCTTACTGTTCTCTGCTGTACGAAGATCTTCGCATCTATGAAGAATATGGATGGTTCTCTTCGTTCGAAATGTTGGATGATTAAGAATTATGTGAAGGAAATATGTAAAGTTCTAAATATGTCGCCCTTGGCCCAACGGAAACAATAATTCTTTACGTTTCGTCTTACACCCTCCGTGTGAACTTCTACGCACGTATATATTTATTTATACGAAATGTTAATTGTTTCTATAAAGTAAAATTAATATTTCGTACTTATACGTGCGTTGACGTTCACTCGGAGGGTTTAACATGAAACATAAAGAATTATTGTTAAGAGAATGTCGTTGAGAAGATTGTTACTAGGAGACTGTAGTCACTGCAGCTCTATTGTGTTGCTAGGAGACTGTAGTCTCTGCAGCTCTATTACGATTTGTTTGTTTATATTGAATTTCGTGCAAAGCTACACGAGAGCTATCTGCGCTAGCCGTCCCTATATTAGCAGTGTAAGACTAGAGGGAAGGCAGCTAGTCATCACCATCCACCGCCAACTCTTGGGCTACTCTTTTACCAACGACTAGCGGGATTGACCGTCACATTATAACGCCCACACGGCTGAAAGGGCAAACATATTTGGTGGGACGGGGATTCGAACCCGCGACCCTCAGATTGCGAGTCGAGCGCCTTAACCACCTGGCCATTCCGGGCCTGAATTACAACATGGCAGCCACTGTGCGGCTTATTAAAGAATTATTAGCATCAGTGCATACATATATACATTTATATAGATATGCTCACCATAGAGATCAAACCCCGAATTTTAGAGTCATAAGTCAAAGATTTTAGAACACATAAAAAGAGACCTTTGGTTTTTCTCGATAAAGATATTCTTTAAGTAAATTTAGACTTAATGAATGCTCTGAAAATGAAAACATTTCGAAATTGAACGGTTTAAAGGTTTGAAGTTGACTCAAACATTGTTTACAGTATTCAAACATTTTGTAAAGTCCCTCTAGTACAGAATGCGCGCCAGTATTCAAACATTTTGTAAAGTCCCTCTAGTACAGAATGTGCGCCTTAAAATGTTATGTAAGTTGTACTCAAAACTCCACGCATAGAAGACCTCATAAAATATCGTTACTGTCTAGTGAGTTTGACGCATAAAGAACACGTGTTCACTGGAAGACCTCGTAAAATATCGTTAATGTCTAGTGAGTTTGACGCATAAAGAACACAACAAGTTCACGGTATGATCTTTATCTTTGATTGACAGGTGATATAAGTAATGTTTTTCCTCATTAAATACATGTTACTTTATTCAGTCATCTCTGTCTATCTGTGCCTCTCGGTAAAATCCAGTACTAGATTCCTGCGGTGGGCAGAGCGCAGAAAATCCGTTGAGTGGTTTTGTACTTAAACACAAGCGAGAACTTTTTCAGATGTTATGTAACAATATTAGGAAATTCGTGTTTTGTGAAGTTGTAGATTTCACGACGTTATAGAATGTAACTGATAAATCTTTGGTAGACTCCATGCTTACGTTTCCTTGTAATAAGAAAGCAGTAAGTGATTCCATCTGTTCTGCTTTCTTCTGAATTGTCCCAACTTTTCTGTTTTCTTACAGCAAATCAAAAAGCTTCTGTCATCTGTATCTATATTCATCAATGGTCTTACATATATCTAGGTACGAAATGTGTAAAGGAGCGTGAAATTTTCTCCATTATTTGATTGATTTCGTGTTATTGAAGTAAACGCCCTGAAGCTAATTTAATTTGGTTGTATTATTGAAATGTCTTGTTCAGAGAGCTTATAAAATAGCATTTGGACCGCGTGTTAAGCTTTCATTCAGTAGCTGCCGAGAACACGATACCCTCGAGACAAAGAGTCTCAATCTTTCAAAAAATGCTAATTAAAGAACTGAATAACAAAATGCAAGCTTCAAATACGTTCTTATTGTTCAACATGATTATCATTCAACTAAGGAATTTTTAACAGTTGAAATAGCTCGAAAACTTGAAAATGGAAGCGACGTTATTTTTTTAATTTAAGTTCTATACTTTTTTGAACTTTAAGGGCCCTCTGGTGGTTCAGCGGAAAGACTTGGGCTTATGACGCTAAAATCTGGTTTCGATATCTTTGGTGGGCAAAGCACAAGTAGCCCATTGTGTAACATTATACTTCAAAACAAACCAATGAATTTGAAGCTTGAATTATAAAGTCTAATGTAGATAATAAAAATACTTGTAACTTATCTCAGTATTAGACGCTAGAAACATGATAATAAAAAATACTTGTAACTTATCTCAGTATTAGACGTTAGAAACATGATAATAAAAAATATTTGTAACTTATCTCAGTATTAGACATTAAAATAAGATAATAAAAAATACTTCTAACTTATCCATGTTTCTAACGTCTAATACTGAGATAAGTTACAAGTATTTTTTATTATCTTGTTTTTAACGTCTAATACTGAGATAAGTTACAAGTATGTTTTTATTATATTGTTTTTAACGTCTAATACTGACCTAATTAAAAAATACTTGTAACTTATCTCAGTATTAGACATTAAAACAAGATAATAAAAAATACTTCTAACTTATCTTAGTATTAGACGTTAAAAACAAGATAATATAACTTCTAACTTATCTCAGTATTAGACTTTAAAAAACAAGATAATAAAATAATAACTTCTAACTTATCTCAGTATTAGACGTTAAAAACAAGATAATAAAATAACTTGTAACTTATCTCAGTATTAGACGTTAAAAACAAGATAATAAAAAATAACTTGTAACTTATCTCAGTATTATACGTTAAAAACAAAATACATAAAACTTGCAGTGACGCATTGATACTTTTTCATGTGAACAAGTTAACAACGCTAATATCCAGGATTCGATTCTCCGTGTCTGTAATCTATGTAGGTTTTTTACTAAAACAAATGAAGTAGCTTGATTATTTATAGAAAGAATTATAATGAACAATTTGATAGAAGTTCGTTGATTATTGCAACAGGTGAGAACTAATAACGGTATAAAAAATATTTAATAATCTTAAAGTAAGAAAACGTGACAAATTGGTTGTTTTCAGCCTAATGTTTCAACAGATCGTCATCAAAGTTGTAGCTAGTTTTGCCCAACTTTACAAATTATGCCAGTCTTCATAACACATGGAACTAACTACTCATGGCATTCTCTTCACAGATTCATAGTGTAAAAGCATGTCAGATTATCAATGGAGAGGAGGAATTTACATGCATGCTTATGGTGGGGAACATTTTTCATGCTGTGCCGTCTTATCACGTTTTATCCCGTAAGAGAAGGGTTTATCGTGTTTGAAATATGTCTGAATTTCTGGGCGTAGATATGGTTGCAATAGCGACGTGTCTTCCGCTCTAAATTCCAGCCTAGCTGTCGTGAATCACAACGTTTCTCGTGAAAACGTAAACCTTAAGAAAAATAAATAAAGCATTTTGTTAAACAACCTTCTCTCGTACAAAGATTAGTGGAACGGAATCTGTTGTGCAACTCTTACATTATTCATGAGTCAAGACGGGAAATTATTGAAATTTACATTCTAAGCAAATATATATAAACCTAACTGCCTGCATTTATCACCTCTTTGTGGCACCAAAAGGCACCCTTTATTTACTTCTGTTCCGTCTTTTTTTCGCTGATTGTGCAGAGCAGTAAAGTATATCTGAAGCAAGAATGATTCATTGTTGAGGCCACAAGCAGTAGAAACATTTAATATGTTATTGGCAAACACAATAGTTGAATTTGTTGTTGTATTTCTATGACAAAGCTATTAATTTTTAGCCGCAGCATAGCGGCTCATAAAACGGCTCTGAGTTTGTTTCTTTTGCTTTTTTCAAGTACAAACTTTCAGTTGATAGCTCCGTCAACTCTTAACCGCTTTGATATCTAATTACTCTTTTGGACTCAGGAGGTCAAACCCTTTTGATTGATGTATTTGACCACGCCCATTGTCTTATAGATTAATTTACCCTAATCCTGCCTGAAAGAATTTCAAGTTCAGTGTAATTTGGTTGAGAACGTGATGAGTAATAAAATCGAATCGGATATGGTATACGTGCACTGAACACTTCGTATTGCTGACACACAAAAATATAGCTAATAAAAAGTTCTCGTACATTAATTTGGTCTAATCCTGACTAAAAGAATTTCAAGTGTCACAGCTATTGAGGATTCCCTTTGGTTAACTATAGTAGAACCTCGAAATTAAGGGCACCCTTCAGACTGCGTCCAAATGCCCTTTATAGCAAGGTGCCCTTAATGTAAGCCACGCAAAGCTGGATTCCATATTGACCATATTAAATTTCTGAATTTTAAGGTCCCTTATTTTGTTTGTTGTATGCAGGACACGGGTGTTCTTGAGTTGCACGTTGCCATGACATGGAGCGTTGTCAACAAGGGGTCTCGGGGGTGGATTAGCTGTGCCCTTTTTTCCTTTATTATTGATCACAAAATTTCAAGGTACTTCTCTTCTCGAGTTTGAACTGCTAAACATTTCACATTTATTTTCTGTGTTTATTTTACTGTCAACGAGACTGAAGAGAAATCCGCTGAAAATAAAGTAACAAATTACCACTTGTGTCATGACACTGTTTACGTGACACTGTAATATAATATTCTCGAGAACAACAAAGCACGCACACAGAAGTAAGCCAACTTGACCCCTGGTCCGAGAACACGATTTGGAACTTACCAAATTATGTATCCTACAGTGTTTACAACGAGAATTCCCCTTAGTAATAAGATTGCACTTTGAATCTGTGAAAACGTTTATTTCAGTATATGGTTCAGATCCGATCCAATAAACATCGTAAGTTTTTGAATATTGGTCATCCTTCTGGGATGTTTGGAGTTTAGTGGTGCAACGTACAGGCATAGAAAGATAACTGCCCACTTTAAAACCGACCGTATAGATAAACCAGGCTAAAGACACTGCCCTTAATCCAAAATATCGATGTGCCCGTTATTGCAATATTTATTTTGGTTACAAATAGTAAGTAAAAGAAAAAGACTGAAAAGGTCTGCCCTTAATGGCGCCGTGCCCATTGTTTCGAGGAGTCAGTTATTCGATGTTCTTCTGTACTGACTAATCAGCAGCACGCTACCACCCACAATTCACGCTAAGATATTAACTGCCACTCCTACAATGCAACCCCAACTACAATTTGAGGAGGGTAATGTTTTGTGAGATCGCACGGATTCGAACCTGGTTGGCGCGGCATGGCCAGGTGGATAAGGTGCTCGACTCGCAATCTGAGGTTCGCGGGTTCGAATCCCTGTCCTACCAAACATGCTCGCCCTTTCAGCCTTGGGG
>NW_013666122.1:138409-143844 GCF_000517525.1 Limulus polyphemus
AGCCCTCGTGTAGCTTTGCGCGAAATCCATAACAAACAAACAATCGAACCCGGTTCACCAGCTCTGCAGTTAAGAGCTCTATAACAGGCCCAAACTGTTGCTGGTGTCGAGCTCATACATTATTGTTGTTTTTCTTTTTACACAAAATTATTCAAGGTTTTATATGCTAGCATATTTTGAAATGATAGACTAGAGGGAAGTCAGCTAGTCAAGACCACCCACCGCCAACTTTTGGGTTACTCTTTCACAAAGAACAGTGGAATTGACAGTCCCAATGTAAACACCCCCACAGCTGATGGGTTTCGATCCCATGACCTGCAAGTTGAGAGTCGAGTGCCTTAACCACTAGACCTAACTTATACGTTAGATAATGAATTATTAGGCGTATTCGTTAAATATTTAGATATTAATATCTCAGTAGACAAATGAATGGAACAGTGCCTCAAGCATATAAAATTGATTTTATTTGTTTGGTTTAGTGCAAAGCTACGTAATGGGTTATCTGTGCACTGTCCACCAGGAAGACTCGAACCCCGAATTTTAGGGGTAATTCAGAAAATTTACAATTAGCCTCTTAATGGGTCAATGATAAGTCTGCAGGATTACAATTATAAAAACTGAGTTTTGATACCCGTAGTGAGCAAAGAACAGATAGTCCACTGTGTAGCTTTATGCTTAACAATAAACAAATCAAACTGGTGGACAAAAAACAATTAAGAATATAAAAAATAATACAAAATAATTATTATAATAAAAAACGTATACAGTATAAATGTGGCCAGTTGCCTTCTTGTGGTTCAAAATTAGGGACAGCACCATGCAACCTAGAATGCTCACTGACAAACGTACTCTAATGGGATTCCAAAAATGAAGAGAGGAGAGCCAGTGTTAAAGTTCTCTAGCGTGTAAATAGAAATAAAATTAAACAAAAATGATGCATTATTGAGATTAGATGAAACTTTGATATTCTTAACAATACTTCTTAGAGGCTTCAAAAATGAGTATTTGGAGATACTTTGGCCAGAAGGACGACGGATAATTATTGTAGGAAACATTTTTGATACTTCACACGATATTTATTTTTTCTGTTAAACACGAAATGTGTCCTTGGTTTTTGTTTACCTATTCCTTGTCTCCACATTATTATAAAACAGAAAATATTCCCATGCTCAAAATGCCACTCATAATTTCGACAAATATTATCTTCCAGCTCAACATTAACTAACAACTAAATAAAGCTTTTATTTAGCATCAGCTGTTACTTAAATCCTCCCTCCCACTCTCGTGGGAAAGAAAACAGCGTTTAATCCTAATATGTTTTTATTTCCTAAGCTACGGTTCTTTTTCATAATTCTGTCAAGCTGGAACTGGACGTATCTTAATGGTTAGCTTTTCAGGCTGTAGAATGAATGGTCAAGAGTTCGAGACTTGATGCTGCTGGACATCTTCCACGCTTTCACCTATGGGCGCATTATTAAATTGACAGTCCATCCAGTTGCTCGGTTCAAAAATCTGGACATTTGATGGCAATGTTGTTGGCTGGCAGTAACCAGCCCAGTATTTCTGTGTCCAAAGGATGTCACCTCAGTGAGGAGTCGCCAGGCAATATGGAGGGAGAGACGATGACGTCATAGTTCTACGATGTATCACCAGGGGGTGCACTGCTAGAAAGGCAAAAGACGTATAGAGTGTGTTGCTAGATATGAAATCATAGTTTCACATAGTGCAACCAGGGGACGCTGGTGCCTTGACAGGAGGACATGACAACAGAAGTTGTCCAGAAAATGTGTTACTAGTTCCACGAAGTGGCACCAGAGGATGCACTGGTATGATGTAGATCAACACAAAACTATAGTAACAAAGTTTTAAAACTAATAATTTAATCTAATTTCATAATCATGTGTTTACAGTTTTGCTTTATAAGTAAATCATTAAATAGAGCTGTATACAAGTTACAACTTATGTTTTTGTTTCATTTATATATTTAATTTGTATTACATGTGTTTTACAAAGGTGAGCAGTATTACTAAGGATTGTATGCAGAAATGCAACTTACATTTAATTGCATATGTTTTTTCAAAGATGTTTCTATACTTGCATATAATAGCATGCAGATTTAAATATGTCTCATCTTATTTTTCGTTTACTTGTGTTTCTATAGGACTATTATGTTACATAATACTTTTTTATAAATATTGAACAAGACAGCTGAGTGCTTCTGTATGATTTAGTACACATTGAACATATACTAATTATAGTTTTAATTTCTATATTTAGACATACTTTTACAGTTATTGTCCTGAAAAGGAAACTTATTGAACTATTATGCAATAATTTAACTAGTTTATCTTTATGCTATCCATATAACTATGTTCTTGACAAAATATTTATATTTGTTGATTCTTACGATAATGGACAAGAAAATACCCAACCAAATTAATTTAGCATCCTGATTGTAGTTTTAGTTACTGTATTTAAACATACTTTTACAATTATTGTCTTGAAAAGAATGCTTATTTCAATATATCATGCACCAACACCAATTTGTCTTTATCTATATAACAATTCAGTATTCTTATATAAAACTCACTTTTTGTCATAGCCCAATATACTATCATACATACTTAACAAAACCTCAGGTACTATAAATATCATTGTTTGCAATTTTATTGGACTAGCTTTCATAAAATTATGTACACTCCAACTCAGTATGTAAGATTTTACACACTTATATATATAATCCAGAACAAAGAAACTTTTTAAGAAATGATACCAAAGGATAAAACTCTGAGACCAATGTTTCGGCCTTTGTTCATTTTTCACTTGATCGCTACTTGAGAAACAATCCATTCTTTATTATGTAAAGAAAACAAAAACTATTATGTTTCATCTGATATATAACAACACAGAACACTGGTTGTGGCTCTAGTACCATATAAAGGACAAGAAACATCACTTTATCATTGGAAAAGTAAGTACCGTGAATATTAAAGTGGACGTTTTTCAATATTGTGATATACTTCTAGGTTTTGTGATCTCACAACAAAAGGTGTGGTCTACAAGGAAAGACATATCTATTCTTTACATGAAATCAATTTATTAGGATCGTTCATATAAATTCACATACATTATTAGATTTATTTCTAAAGTCTTACACTTTACATAATAATACAGAAAGTTAAATGTACATTTATGAAATTACATTAGGAAAATGTTTTTCGTTTCTAAGTTGCTACTGTCTTTTTTTATCTAGAACTCACATATTTGTTTTTTAAAACCACCATAGTTTACAAATATACCTCACCATAGATCTATACATAGTCTAACTTTTTCAAAGTGTAATTGTGTAAATATAACAGAGTTTTAGTTTTTACATCTTAAACGTCAACGAAGTTGTCGTAAGATTTATTAAAATTTAGTAATGTTCACTTTAGTAACATAAATGAGTTAAAGTCGTAATGTATTATCACACGATTTTCCTTATGTTACGGCTCTTATATTATAGAATAAAAGGCGTCTAGAGATGAGAGTAAAAAGGTGTACAATGCTGAACACATTTTTGTCACTACAGTGTTATTTCTGTCGGTGAAAAGGGGACTCAGTGTCTGATGACAGCCTCGAGGACTCATGCACAAACCGTTCAGTAAAAATTGCAGACAAACACTGGGATAATCGAAGTTTCCTTTCATGCAGACCTACAAAAACATATCTTCAATCTATGCTAAATATACGACGACTGTGTATTTTGTAAAACCAAAGTTTAACAAAGTGTCAGTGGTCTTGAATGTCAAACACGTGACTCATGTCAGGAATAGACTAAAAGAAACCAAGCAAATGTATAAACTATATGCAGTTAGTAGGAAACAAGCTCTACTAGACATAGAGGTAACAACAGTAACTGTTACTCACGTAGATCCTTTAAACTTAACTGGCTTATAAAGCTATACATAAAATAAGCATCCTCTTCAGGACAAGTCGTCTAATATATAGCAACACTGATTTTAGTTCTGATCTTAACATTATTTCGTATCTGTTAATTATATTTTCTGAGTCTATGGAAATTATAACTTGAGATAATTGAACTGAACTTTTGACTAATTGTTCACTATCATTTATAAACAATGTAAAATTTTACATACAGAGTTGGAATGAACATAATTTATATGAAAGGTAACTCCATAATATTATGAACTATGATACTTATAGCATATTAATGCACCTGAAGTTTGTTAAGTATGTAAGATAGCATGTTGAGTTATGACAAAACATATAAGAACACTGACTTGTATAATTCATGTAACCGAAATTCTTTGAAATAAACACTTGATTTATAATTAAAGGTTTTATGTTTAGTTAGAAAACTAATAAGTTTAAATGAAAGACACGAAAATAGAACTTTTGGTTTGTAGAATTGAAAGTGTTACTTGGTTTAGGCGAACACAAGGTCATATTTGTCATGAGTATTACATGACCGTGTGACGACTTCCTAACAAACAGCAGTTTTAACGTCAGACAGTTTCAAGGTCTATTGAAGAAGTTTTTGTCTTCAAGTGAATGTTTTATACATGATGTATGGGCAAACAGTAAGTAATTCTTTGATAGATTGTTTAGGCAGAGTATTCATAATGAAACTTTGTAGAATGGACGGCACCTGTCTGTTGTAGAAACACAAATGAAGACGAAAGGCGGAAGACTTTCGAAACGTCATCCTATACATCAGGCAGTTGCCGTCTATTCTACAAAGTTTAATTCAGTAAGGCATTCATTTATCAGATTTAGTTGTAGAAAAATTAGCGTCCTTTTCAGGACATTTAAATTATGTAAAGTAAATTATTGGTTATAATAACTGCCTCATTCAAATAATGGATAATATGTATGTTATAATAGTTGTCATGTGAAAGTGAAACAGCAGGTGTCCTACATGACATTGTCTGTCTAAAGTAACACAACCTTTAGTAACGATAACATCTTTGGCCCATCACTGTCGCTGGTGTCTATGACGTCATCACCGCGTGGCGTTAGCGACATCTGGTGCCCCTAAGTTGGAAGTATAATGTCACTTTCTCGCCCCAATACTTGAGGTCGACAGCGTGTGGCGCCCTCTAACGGCATGCCTGGCAAGTGGGGGATAACTACTACTCTCTAGTCAATAACTCAAAATAAGAAATGGCTAAGTCCAAATACTAGGCCGTTTATGTGTACATAAGTGAAAAATTCAAAATTTCATTTTAACTACTATTGATCTTTATTCATTGCCCGCCATCAAAACCACACATAACAAACATTGATTTCCTTGAAAGACACCCATAAAAATCATGTACCTAGTTAGTGGTTCTTTAAATTCTCTGATAGTAGTGAGTATATAATTGAATAATTAGAGTTGTTTAAACATTTGTTTAACAACAAGTGAAAGCTTGGAATGGTATATTCTTTCA
>NW_013666122.1:143865-146964 GCF_000517525.1 Limulus polyphemus
ATTAGGTTTTTTAGTGAGTGTAAAACACGTAAATACACCAGTTTGAGTAGTAAGTATGCAAGTCTTAAAGATAACATTTGAAGTTTCATTAATTACTTTTAAAATTTCAAAGGATAAAGGGATTAGAAAATAAAAGTTGCATTTGGAATTCCATTCGAATCCTTAAAATGTAAGTCAGATAAAGAGGATTAGAAAATAAAGACGATATTTGAAATGCCATTAATATCCTTAAAATGTACACACGATAAAATGGGTTAGAAAATAACCAGATTAGCAGAAATTTCTACATAAATGGTTCTTTTAACTCGTCTCATTTGGACGAAAGCTTTAGATTTGAACATATTTATATAATATGCACCGATTTAAAAGTGAAAATAAAAAAACTAATAACCCAAGACATTTCGGACCGGATGAAGAAGAAGGATAATCGGATTTCATATTTGTGTAATTTTTTTATTTCTCGAGAGTATTTAGTATCAAGGAACCACAGGAAAAAGCAGTGTAAAATTTTTGTTTAGGCAGGTATAATAATAACATTACATATTCAGTTTGTACATACACAATTTTCCCGGGATTGGTGAAAATGTCAAACATATTAAATAAGCTCAATTTTGTTTGATAATCTCCTACGCTGCTTTCCTATTAAATGCATACTTTTTGTAACTTCAGATTCATGTTGTAGAAACTTTCTAATTAAATCAGTAAAACCTTGTATAGATTCTTGAGTGCTCTTGTTGGTGTTTCAGTTTAGTTTGATATCGATATTTCAGCTTTGAAGAAAACAAATTCTACTATTACGTTTCTAAATAAAACTTTTTCCTCCTCGAATAGATTGTTTCAAATTTGCTCTGATAAGGTGTCCATATATGAATCTTTTTTTGCTCCCATAACATTTTCTTGAAAACTTTCTCTCAATAATAAAATATCGCCAGATCTTTTAATGTTTTATTCAATTACCTCAAGATATTTCAACGTTTTATTCCATTATCTGAGGACTTATTTATAAACTTCCGCGGGGTCCCCAAAAGTGTTCTGTTACAAGAATAAATAAAACCCAAATTAAGAGTAACAATCTTTTTTTATTGCTATTGAAGTCCGTATTTCATGCTGTGTTGTAGCCTATAGAGTACATAATTCTTCTCGTGATTCATGGCATACGCACATTTTATTGATGTCACGACAGTACGTTAAATGTCCCTTATGTGACATTAAAAATTAATGTCTACTGACTGACTGACAGAAAACACACTATTGTATATTGATGCGAGTGGTTAAAGAAAATGATTTATATTTGTTCTATCGCTACACCACAGACGTGATATTATCTATGGTTTTTATCTACTTGAATACATTAAATGTTATCGAAAAATATTTTGTTGTTTTAAAATATCATCTAGAAATAACAGTTTTGATTCATTTTGTTTTATGGTAAAACATGGACAAAATTTCCTATCTACTTGTATTTTACTACAGTGTTTAATAATATCTTAGATCAAGAAGAAAAAAATTTTCCCCTTCCGGTTGGTCAGCTGTATTTTTATTAAATTACAACGCTAAGATCTTAGGTTTAGTTATCCGCGATGAACAGAACGCCTACTGTGTAGCTATAGCTAAAGCAAACAAGAAAAGCAAATAATTTTGATTCCCTAGACGTATAGTACAAGAATGGCAAAAATGTATGGACGTCTCTCCTATACGTTGTCCTTGTTGTTATTCGACAATATAAATTCTTTTCCAGATTTCTTTCAAGTTTGACGTGTTTTTTTTTTCCTACGTTAGTTTTGAAAGCTTTTGAAGAAGAATTACTTCGAAATTTGGCGTTTCTAAGTTAAAGTTTTTATCAGATGTGCCGTTTCGGTAGGACAGTGGTAAGTCTATTGGCTTACAATGCTAAGATCTGGGGGTTCTATTCCCCGTGGTGGACACAGCAGATAGCTTCATGTGGCTTTGCTCTTAAACACAAGAAGGAACAAACAGTTAAATGAGCACAGTTATCAATGAAAGACATTCGAATTAAATATGATGTTTATAACCTACTCAAGAAATATTGGCATTTGAGAATTTTATGCTATAGCGTTTCTTACACTGTTGACTTATTGTAAATTAATGTTTAAAAAAAACGTTCTTATCAATATAACTTGTGGAGTTCTTTGTTTGAGAATTTTGTGCGAAACTACACAAGGACTTCTGCACGTACCCATCAACAGCACACATCGTCATATCTTGAGGTATTGTTTTCTGAAAGAATATTAGTATTTGACCGTCACTCTTATAGTGCACCCACGTCGCCAAAGTGTCAAGCGCGTTTTTTGGGGCAACGGGTTGCGAACCATTAATCATCATAATAATCAGTCCGAGCACAATAGAGCACTCCCGGCTTTCTTTTAACGTTGATTCACTTTATTATATAGTTGGGAAAAACAGCAAGGAATGTAATCAGTTTATGTTTTGGAACAACTAATTCCCATCTTTAAATACTGCTAGAAACTGGGTTTTGATACCCGTGGTGGGCAGAGCACAGATAGCCCTCAGTTTTCACCTATATTGTATTCTATTTGCTTATATACCTCACATTCCAAATTTCAAGAAAATCCATGGCAGCCAAATCTGAAGTTTGTCTGATTTTCTTCGTTTTCTTCTACTTACCAAATTGTACAGAATTTTAAAAAACATACTTCCAAAACTTCGATTTTCATGAAATATGGTACACACTTAACTTACCGTTTACTCTACCGTCTGTAGAAAATTTTCGCGCAAACCAAAAACACAACTTCGTTTAGCTGTTACAGTAAAAAATAAAACGGCGATTTTTGAAAGATAAGCTTTTCTCAGACCTGCAGAACAGATATTAAGTGGAATCTTTCTGAAATTATTTATAGAAATTATCCTGATCTCAATTTAAAAATCGACTGGTATCCGGTTTTTATCGGATCTCAGTTGACTCGGGTGTCAAGGCCTATAACAGCAAATAATGTATACATCTTCGTCAACAGCCTAGATCATATGGGACGGATTTACTATTATATATTTATTATATTATCGATATTTGTTTAAATTAAATTTATATTTAGAAATATACATAACATATACTGTTAAATC
>NW_013666122.1:147365-152781 GCF_000517525.1 Limulus polyphemus
TGTAGCGTGTTAGTATTGTTACGTAAGCTGAAATTTCGAGAAACTCTCCACGTGCCTATAAATATAACCAACGCGACGCGCCAAAAAACAGTATCTATTATTGGTTTGCTACAGTTGGTGTGCTATAAACTTCGGAGGTTATAACTGTGATTGTTATAACACTTATTAATCGTAAAACTTAAGATATGTGACCAGGAACAGTTATAAAGTCCGAACATTACAAACTCCAGTGAATTCACATCAGACATTAGTACTTTTACGGAAACATTACCTAGCGTCATCGGAGGAAAAAATCGACGTGTGATCAGTGAAGACCACAGAGCAAGCTAGCTCCCCGTTAAGTGAATTGTAAATACATCAACTCAAAATTAACACCTCATCGTGAACCCTCGATAACACATCAAGGAAGTTTCAGACCAGAAAGAAGACTTTATATTGCTTGTAAGTTTGTAAAACTTTTGTATATAAATCATTGTTTGCAATAACTATTTGTAATAACCGTTATTGTAAATCGTATTTTTGTTTGTATATTAAAATATATTTGTATTTAAAAAAGAAAACTGTGGGTATCAATCTTGTTGGCAAATATTATAAATTGGAGATATATCGGCATTTATTTAACTACTAAACCTAAACTACAATTTAACTCAGTTTTAGGCTATTTGAAATTGTAATACGTAACACATACTGTTTGTTCAACATGTGACAGTTTGCATACATCTAAATAGCAATATAATATTGTAATATGTCATTTTAAAAATATATTTTACAGCTTGATATGTAGGATAGATGCTGCATGACGTGATAAATCCATGTATGTAAGAGTGTGTAAAAGCCGTGCATTTACAGCTCACACTTGTACGTATATGTAATTTTTAGGCTTCGCTGATCGCTAAAAGATGTGATGATGTCCCTTAAAATCACCTTTTTTTCCAGTAGGGGTCTTTAACACAATGTTTACCTCAATTGTCGTTATTAAAATTGTCATCAACGGCATTACTGCTCATATTTTAGTCGCTATCAATTTAATACAACATGGCTGTTGTTAGTTTAGATATATATGTAGCTGAGAAATGTTATGTTAAAGTTGTTTTGTGACCTAATAAAGTTTCAGGGTTTCAAAGCGTGTCTGTAGGTGTTTGATCCCTACGAGCAAATTAATAACTTAAATTGAATACTGGAAGATCTGTATAATTTACTGTAGGAAAAATGTTTATATTTATAACATTCAACAGTACTGCACTGAAATATGGATTTATGTTTCTTTTATTTAGGGCTAGGTGTTATCTAGTTAGTGGTTAGAGTGCTTGGACTGTGAATCTGAGGATCCTGGGTTTGTGGCCCGTTACTGTAAAATTTCGCTCCGTACTTTGGGGCCGTAAATGCGTTATAAGAATGACTGTCAAATTACACTATTCGATTATAGTAGCCAAAATTGTTGACTAGCTATGAGTGATTATAATAGCCAAAGTTGTTGACTAGCTACGAGTTCAAAATTAGGGACGATTATGCCCAGATAGTTCTTGCCCGAAAATTCTGAAACAAACGGAATTGTTTATTTCTATTTTATCGTGAAATAATACGGTGTAAAGTTTAACACTTGAGTGTGTGTTGCTTAGTACATGACCTTAGAAATATTGTTACTATTTCTACAAATGATGCTTTGCGAATGAGAAAATTAACTCGTAATGCGCATGTACAATTATTTGAATTATTTTGTTGTTTTCGAAAAGTGAATGCAAAATTCAATATTACTTGTTCTATATATCAGTTCAGTTACATTAATGTTTTATATGAAACACATGTAAAAGATTGTAAATATGTCAAAACTAGGTTATTCTTAAAGATATTTAGCTATTTCTTCAGATTCTGTTGCTTATACTTCTTTGAAATCCTTAAAATAAGTTTTCTTTATATTCAGTTTTGCGTTAGTTTCTTTTGGGAGGGGAGCATGTGACGTTTGTGAACGATTATTCTCAAACTTCTCTGTAAAACTTGGACTTCTGTTAGACTCCCAGGTTCCCACTTGTCACGAGAGAAGTCAATTACCCTATCACATCAGCAACCTGCAGGTGTCTTGTTGTCTAACCAAAACTTATGACACCCACAGGAGGTTGTAATATCTCATACGTGTCAAAGTAAAGATTCTTTCTCCTCGAGGTGTCGGAACTGAAGAACTAACGAAAGGTTTAGATTCAGATCAGCAGTAAGATATTGTATCAGAATTAGCCTGTGTTTATTTTGAATCCTTTACTGCCATTCAGTAACTGAATCTGAATTAATTACCGATAACCAATGAGTAACTGTATGTTGAAAGTAGAATACAGAAGAATGCAACTTTGTATTTTTTTTTCTAGTCATCGTGAGGGAGAAAACAATCCTTTTTTTTCATTTATATCTCAAAATACTCTAGGTTACAGTTATATCTCTGTCTGAGTACTAAATGAATATTCCAAACACTCGAGATCACAGACGTCAGCTTCGTTAGTACTGTGCTTGAGCAGCTCCAAAACTCATTGATAAAAGTGTTGCTGAGCGTCTTAAAACTGTGCAAAAATAATTAAAAATAATTTTTCCATGTTTATAAAGAATTAGATTCAATGGACATTGAAGCAATCTTAAATTACTTAGTCAGAAAATGCATTTTGAGAGGGAAAACTTTCTTCATTACATAAGTATGGAGTTAAGATATTTTTACTTTTAGGTGTGTGGGGGGGAAAAGCTTCAGGCTACATCCAGTACTTCCAATAAATTGATAAAGCACTTCAGTTTCCAGTTATATCTCTGACTGGGTACCAAAGGGATATTTAAAACACTTCAGTTTCCAGTTATATCTCTGACTGGGTAATAAAGGGATATTTAAAACACTTCAGTTTCAAGTTATATCTCTGACTGGGTACCAAAGGAATGTTTAAATCATTTCAGTTTCCAGTTATATCTCTGACTGGGTACCAAAGGGATAGTTAAAACACTTTAGTTTCCAGTTATATCTCTGACTGGGTACCAAAGGAATGTTTAAAACATTTCAGTTTCCAGTTATATCTCTGACTGGGTACCAAAGGGATAGTTAAAACACTTTAGTTTCCAGTTATATCTCTGACTGGGTACCAAAGGAATGTTTAAAACACTTCAGTTTCCAGTTATATCCCTGACTGGGTACCAAAGGGATATTTAAAACACTTCAGTTTCAAGTTATATCTCTGGCTGGGTACCAAAGGAATGTTTAAATCATTTCAGTTTCCAGTTATATCTCTGACTGGGTACCAAAAGGATATTTAAAACATTTCAGTTTCCTGTCATATCTCTGATTGGGTACCAAAAGAATATTCAAAGCTCTTCAGATTCCAATCATGTACTTGTTTTTATCCCTTCGTTGTGGTAAATATAGGATTACCTTCGAATTAAAGTCTAGAGTGTGACTGAACTCTGTGATCCATACGGAAAAACTTCATCCACTGATTTCAGGCTCAACATGAAAACAGACTGTTGTACTGCATTTTACAGCAAAGTGTCTGTGATCTCTTTGTTCTGTATTTGAAAACATTGAAATAATTTAACACAGAATCACCGGTAACCTATCAAATATTTCGAAATTAGGCTATCAAATAAATTCAAAGGTTCATTCTTCTGACAAAATACATGTTTTCATCATGCTCTCTTGAAAATAATTTAAGTAAAATCTGAGAAAAATAAGTCTTGGAATCATTTTTTTTAAATCAAGTTTACTTATTAATTTGAATACAACAAGCACTATGGTTTACAGATTTGCATATATAAAACTTCAAATTCAGATGCTTCCAAAAGCAATAAAAAAGTCACAATTTTTAAATAATACATACATTAGCCTACATAACCATGCTTTTCAGTGAATTTCAAACTTAATTCTGTTTTTGTTTTGTTTTGTTTCTTCTTTTTTTTTACATTTCAAGCTTTTGAGTTTTATCATTCTTAATCCTTGGGTCTAGAATATTTCAACTTTATTAGTTTATTAATACTTATTGCCTGGACTGACTACAACAACAACAAAGGCACCCATCTAAATTAGAAACATGATTACTTAAATAACAATTTAATATAATAACTGTAACATTATATGATCGCATTACATAAATAAAAGAATTGCGTACGCGAGGAAATAACAAAATGCAAAATAGAATATAAAGTAGTGATAAAAACTCGCCAAATTAAAATAACTTTATTAATAAAACAAGAAAACAACGTTTCGAGCAACAGCCTTTCATCAGGTTACCAGTGGAAATAAAACTGTTAATATAAGGGTTAGGTTGAAAGAACAAATAACACGTGGCTCGAGGGCTCGAGAACATGTTCCTGAAGCTACAAATGAGCTAAGGGAAGTAACATATAAAATAATAAGAAGAAGAAAAGTATAAAAATTGTATAAATAAAGTTAATCGTAGTAAATAAACAGCAAAAAAAGGAAACGTAGAACTAAATAGGTTATTCTTTTAACCAAACCACTGGTAACCTGATGAAGGGCTGTTTTCTTGTTTTATTAATAAAGTGATTTTAATTTGGCAAATTTTTAGCACTACTTCATGTTCACATTACACCCTACTTCCCATCTAGTGTATTTAATATTCTTTATCAATATTATATTGTTAATCCTAGTAGAATCTACTACCAATTTCGGCTTTATCAAAATGATTTTTAACTGCCAATAGTGATGATTGACCGCATGTATTCAGAATATACGAAGTACATAGGTTGAGAAAACTTGGTCAAAGTTACTTGGATCTCACGTGTCAGCAGTGATCCTCTACTTTCTCCTTTCAAAACATGAAAGAATAACTTAACTTGCTTATAATAGAGTTTATGGTTTTGCGTTACTATTTTACAAAATAAAATGATACCTTTATTTTACCTTTGTTTTCAAATTGCTTTTTGTCTGAACATCTGCCAGCTGTCTTGTTTGTTTGTTTGTTTGTTTTAGAGCAAAGCCACATAGGGCATTTGCTATGTCCAGCGCGGGGAATCTAACCCGGATTTTAGCATTGTAAGTCTGTAAGTTTACCGGTGCCCCACCAGGTAGACCTTTCGATCCACACAATTTATAATACGAATTAAAATGAATCGTGCACGATATATAGAGATATACGTGTGGAGTGTATTTTATAATACGTGAAACAATACTTGTGGAAGTGTCGTGCACGATATATAGATATAAGTGTGGAATGTATTCTATAATACGTGAAACAATACTTGGTGGAAGTGTCGTGCACGATATATAGATATATATATGTGGAGTGTATTTTATAATACGTGAAACAATACTTGTGGAAGTGTCGTGCACGATATATAGATATATATATGTGGAGTGTATTTTATAATACGTGAAACAATACTTGTGGAAGTGTCGTCCACGATATATAGATATATATATGTGGAGTGTATTTTA
>NW_013666122.1:153351-159674 GCF_000517525.1 Limulus polyphemus
ATTCTATAATACGTGAAACAATACTTGTGGAAGTGTCGTGCACGATATATATAGATATAAGTGTGGAGTGTATTCTATAATACGTGAAACAATACTTGTGGAAGTGTCGTGCACGATATATAGCGATATATGTGTGGAGTGTATTCTATAATACGTGAAACAATATTGTGGAAGTGTCGTGCACGATATACAGATATATGTGTGGAGTGTATTTTATAATACGTGAAACAATACTTGTGGAAGTGTCGTGCACGATATATAGATATATATATGTGTGGAGTGTATTCTATAATACGTGAAACAATATTGTGGAAGTGTCGTGCACGATATACAGATATATGTGTGGAGTGTATTTTATAATACGTGAAACAATACTTGTGGAAGTGTCGTGCACGATACATAGATATATGTGTGAAGTGTATTTTATAATATGTGAAACAATACTTGTGGAAGTGTCGTGCACGATACATATATATATAT
The DNA here is from genome assembly GCF_000517525.1 of Limulus polyphemus. NCBI lineage: Eukaryota > Metazoa > Arthropoda > Merostomata > Xiphosura > Limulidae > Limulus > Limulus polyphemus. The sequence goes on from NW_013666122.1 coordinate 153,832, forward strand.
GTGGAGTGTATTCTATAATACGTGAAACAATACTTCTGGAAGTGTAAGACACATTACCTTAGTTCCTTTCTTAATTCGAACGATACCTTCTACATTTGTTGTTATTCAATATTTTATGTATTTTTAATTTCCTTATAGAAAACAACAGAATTTCAGTATTTTTAGAACTTTAAATTTAACTAGTTTGTCACGCTTAACACCATCTCATTATTGTTCAACACTTGCTGTTAAACTGTACTGTTCTGTTTATCTTCTCTTATAATTTGTACACCTATATATTTATTTATTTAAACATTTTTACCTGTTTGTTAATTTTCTTTGTCTTTTTTACTTTTATCTTTATTACCGCCACTGGGGTTAGACAAGGATCACACACACACACACACACACACCTCATTGCATCAACCAATCCGCCACCGTAACCTATTCATCGCACACTTGGCCTTTCTTTTAGTCATTTTCCTTCGACAATAGGTCAGTGGTTCCTAATCTGTGGTACGCGTACCCCTGGGGGGGGGGGATGTGGAGACCTTTATGAGGGTGCGCGAGAACCTTTGAAAAACACAGAAAATATGTTCCACGGCTCAAAACTGGAGCGCAGACTCGGTGAGCTACCAACGTACCAGCGGCCAATTTCAGTGTATTGAAGTATTTCTTGCAATTTAAATTTTTATTAATATAAGCCATTCATAACATTTATAACCAGTTCTATGCATCAGGAGTATACCGTTGACTCAAAGGTCTAACTGGCGTTACGTGGTATAAAAAAGGCTGAGAACCCATCTGATCCAATACATAAAATCTCAACAAAAAGCAAATGACCGTTTTCTTAACCGACTGCATCATATATATGTTTATTTATCACCTGTTCGGAAAAAAACAAACATTACCTGGCTTGCTATGAATATCTACGCTTGCAGTTCTTAATTTTGAACTGAGAGACAAGAGAGAAGGCAGCTAATCAACAGCACGGGCCCTCAAACCTTGGGCTACTTTAATCTAATAGTGGAATTTTTCCATCACTTTTGTAGCAAACCCATACCCATAGCCCAAAATGCGGAGAGCGTTTGTGCGGCCAACGGGTCGCGAACCACGAATCTCGTGATCCATTGTTCGATACGCTAAGTAACACACCACACTCGGCGTGTGAATGAAAAGGGTGTTCTCTAGAAATTTTCTTATAAAAGTGAGATAGAAGTACTTTAGAACACAGAAAATAGTAATTTTTATTATGTTCAAGTTCACATCACCCTCAAGTAAAATTATTTTTTCATATTGTCCTTTCATGAGTTTTAAAATGGAAATGTACAGTTTTAATACCGTTTTGCCTTCATACATAACACTCATTTTTGTTTTGTTTTTGTTTTGTTTTTGTTTTAGAGCAAAGTCACATGGGGCTGCCGGCTGTGTCCAACGCGGGGAATCCAACCCCGGATTTTAACGTTGTAATTCCTTAAACTTACCGCTGTCCTGTCGGTTTTTGTTTAATATAAAGTATTGAATTTTAAGCCTAAATTTGATACTAAATTACCCTCGTTTAAATATTATGTTTAATCTTTTCCATTTCAAGTACATTCTATGGGCGTAGATATGTGAGTGTGCCGGGTACGATTGTGCCCCCTAAATTGGCCCCATATTTAAAAAAAAAAACTTTAAAAGGTGTAAAAACAGCCTCAGTGAAATTTTTAAACAATTCCGAAGGGGCAAGAGCATCTCCAAGTATGGTTTCATCAATCATTTCCTATTTTCCTCCAAAGGTAGCAGACACCCCTCCTTTTAGATTTCTGCCTACACCCTTTCATTTACCGCTAGCCATGTGACCGAAAAACAAGTGGAAGAAACTAACACTATGATCTTGCTAATTTGGTAAGAAACTATTTGTTGTTGTTTTTTTTAGAATTTTAATATCGTAGATAAAAAGAAAACTATGTAGTGAAATCAGAAAAGATATGGGAAAGAAGACCGGGAAAACTCGAAATCTGTGGTAAATATATTTTATTTATATATATATGTGTGTGTGTGTGTGTGACTTGACTGGTATGTCTTCATAAGGAATAACATTAACAACTGTTTCATTTTCTAGGTGCTTAAGGTATGCTGTGGTTGAACGGAGAGGTCATGTAACCTGTACACTAACTTGTCTTTTTCTACAGACAGATATTATGTTAAATAGTGTTATCTGGGACACGAGAATTGCTTTTAACACTGACCTTTGTGTTCGTGGATTCTCATCTTTTACAAGACGCCGCACATTGCTTACCATGGCTGAGGTATAACTTGGTGTAGGTCTCTTTCTGGGTGGTCTTGGTTCTCCATGCTAATCCATATTCCCTTGTTGGAAAACAAGGATATCCTCGTCTCGGAAATTGTAAATCCCCGATCTGACCGTATGTTCACGACCTCAGTGTATGAATATTTTGTGTCAAAAAGTGCTGTTATATACCGTTCCCAAAAGTGGTCAACTTTAGGTAGCATCAGATTACGAAAGATACGACAAACAATTTCAAAATGTAGTTCTGATACATGTCGTTCCACCCCTGTGGTTGTTAAATTACTTGCTGATTTGCATATACAAAATCACTTTAATCTAACGTACTAACTATCCGCATACACACGCGCGCGCTTATCCTATTAATCCTAAATGATTGGAGGATTTATAACTTGCCATCCTGGAATATAATCGTTAGGTTTATTTTTTTCACGATTTCGTACTTAAAGAAAAATTGCAGAATGATGCTCATTTCACACATCAATCTGTCTACCTACTTTTGTAAAGCACTTGAACTACGTAATATACCCAGCTTGAAGTGTCTACATGCACTGAAGAAATAGTCATTAGATACTTCACCAAAGTTAGTTATCAATTTATTTCTTCTGGTGGACTCTTTAACGATGCTGAAAAGTGGTTTATTTTCTTGTTCTACATTTCTGCAGATTTCATCTACTTCTCCACCACTTAAGTTATTTTCTAAAATCTTTGGTTCTTAAACATTACTAAGTTATAACATCTTACGTGAGATAGTTGAAGCGATTTTTTTTTCCTGCCCAGATTTTGTAAGGCTTTACTATCAGTTATGGAGTTCAGTCGTTCCCATGATTAAGAGGTTTCTATGAACATCAAGGCTGATATTGCTGACACCGTAGATAATGTATCAAGGGCGTCTTCGGTTCTTATTACGAGGAAATCGACAAGACGGTGCACTTTCTGTGCTGCCATAAGTAAATCAAGTCCTTTAGACCATATTTCTTTTTACAGACAAACCATAAAAGATCGATTGTCACCAGCAGTGGCAATGGGCCAAACAGTCTCTTCAGACCAATCGAAAAAAAAGTTAAAACTTTCTGTCTATGAATCTTCAAGTAAAATTTTATGACGGCAGACGTTGAGTACACGGCGAAGTTTCTTCTAGGAAACCATTAGGGATTGTTTGACGCGGACTCATAAGTAAGCTCACCTTAAGTGAAGTTGGATCAAACAGCTAAGTTCCATGTCTTGACGTTAACAAGATAATCAAAATGTCTTTAATGATGCGCTTCAATTCAACGAAGGTAAACTTTATCGACCACCTCTAGATTTTTCCTGACAACCGTTAACTTTTATGGTTGTGATATATCCTCGTTCTACAGCTGAATCTGAAATTTGAGCTTCTGAGACACTGGGGGTTTTCGAAGGTAAAATTGTCTACGTGTGCTCAATATTCAGAATTGTGAACAAGTACGCTTCTTAAAGTGCCACGTTAAAGAACATAAATCTTCAGTTCAACAGCCACTTGTGTGACACTACGCAATTTTTAAAGGCAGTTAAAATGCGTATCAGTATTATTCAAACATAGTTTGGTCATTCTGTATGAGAATTTAGACCCTGAAGACCCTGATTTTTCTAGCTAAGAAATAATGTTTCCTATAAATATTTTAAAAAATGAAATAAAATATAATTTAGAATAATGTTACCTGTGTTTGAGGCGTGAATTTTACTACAGGTTTGAATTAGAATGTAATATTTGTGTTAAAAGTCACTTAGAAAAACAAACTCACCAAATGTTTTCTAGCATAGCTGGTAGTGTTTGGAAACTGGAAGAAATTTATTCCTAAAACTTTAGTTTATTCAAAAATTTTATTTTTTTTTAAATACACGCTGCAAGAACAATTTCAAATGTATGACTTTTAAAACCCTTTGTTGATGAATTACAATTATAAATCCATGGAAAGAGGGGTAGCCTACTGGTTCTCTTATTCGGATTTAGAATCCGAGGGGGTTCTGGCACACAACCTGTTGCTGCAAAAACCTGCTTCGCAGTTGGGGGTCGTGGGTATACTAAAAGAGTGGCGGTAAATTTTCACTATACAATCAGACAAGAATAGTCCAAGAGTTGGCGGTGGGTGCTATTGAATAGCTCTCTTTCCCTAGTCTATCATTTCAAAATTAGGGAGGCTATGCGCAGACAGCCCTTTGTTTTATATGTTTCGCGCAAGAGCTGTACAAACAAATTCTTCACCCAAATTGATTGTTACTGAATGTTAACATTTGATCATTTTCAATATATATTTACCGCATTGTGATTGTGATAATTGAAAGTTTACTAAACATGCCTGTAATAGTGTGTTTTGGTTTTGACTTTTCTTACTAGAATAATAGGAATTAGGCGTACAGGATTGACGTCAGAAATTCTTCGCTGTATATAAATGGCCTCGTTTTGAAACCTAAATCATACTTGTTTCTTTTTAATGGCCTTTCTCGCCATATGCTTTCACGTTTAAAATACTTAAAGATGATGCAGAACCTCAACACTGAGAAGTGTTATATGATGTCAATGACATAACCAGGCAGCTGTGTTGTTAAGGGTTTGTTTCGGTAAACTAAGATATAATCACTCTTTTTATCCAAGTTATCGTTAAAAGTGTATATTCAAAATATTTAATTAAAGCAATTCCAAGTGTATGAAAATACAAAATGCTATATATTTAGTTCGCTCAATACAAATAATATTGCAAGTCATAAACATTCAGACGTTGTACTTATATTGCCATCAGAAGCTAAAGATAAAGAATGAGTGACTTATCTGTTACTGCTGCATGAAAATTTTCCTCTCTAAGAAGTATATTTTAAGCGCCTCTTGAGTCCAATCCCTCTGACGGACAACCTAACAATCTTAGAGAGGGGCAGGATCGATCGAAGCACGTAATGAAATACTGGCCAATTGCGTCATTTCTCATCGTTTCTGGAAATTGAAGGTGCCGACGTGGGAGAATCTCTAGTGACTCCTAGGGTTATGGATCACGGTATTAAGTTTATTCTCTATTTTAGCTGAAAATAGGTTCAAACGTTTGTCTTATTTCTCTTGATTACCTCCTCTTTGTTTCTTGTTTTATTTTCTTCCACATTCCTTGAGAATGATGAAAATACACAACTACACATGAGCCTATTCTAAATATCTATATAGATGAATAAATCTACAATAACAGCTGTTTTCCATTCCATTCTTTGAGCCTCACGTACTTTTTGTCCACATGAGAAATGTATTTTTACAACAAAATACGTGAACAAAACCTGAGATAATACATTAAAAAAAAAGACACCTTACAAGATGTTGTATCATCGAATCAGAAAAGTAATTTCGTTTGCCAGGTTTATCTGTCATTCAGTCGCAATGTCTCCTCGAGTCTCAGCGTTAAACTCGAGAGCTTATTACGCTAAAAATCCCCGTGGTGGACTCAGCGTATATAGCCTTTATGTATTTTTGCGTTAAATCAAATATCCAATCTATTTGTTCCCTATACGCATTGCTATATTACAATGACTTCTTACTCCAACATCCAATCTATTTGTTCCCTATACGCATTGC
>NW_013666122.1:160438-168397 GCF_000517525.1 Limulus polyphemus
TTGATACCCCTGTGAACTTTTCTTGATATTTATACTTAGTGAACGTTGATACCCCCTGTGAACTTTTCCTGATATTTATACTTAGTGAACGTTGATACCCCCTGTGAACTTTTCCTGATATTTATACTTAGTGAACGTTGACACCCCCCTGTGAACTTTTCCTGATATTTATACTTATACCTCCCCCGTAACTTTCGCTGTTGATTATACGTAATTAACGTTGACCCCACCGTGAATAATATTTGATCTGATAAAATATCAGTTAGCTAATATTCCTGAATTTTTCAAAAGTATGCAAGTTCTCAAATTTAAAAAACTTGATAAAAGCTACTGTGTAACATTTATGTGATCTAAAATATAAATTGAAGAGTATATAGTGAGAGGAGAACTCTTTAAACTGGTTATTTTAAGTCATTTAGAACAGTGATTCCTCCATGGTTTAGCAAAATGTTTGTAAAAACTTACACATCGTTATGAATATACAGGCTTACAGTGTTGTTTCCTAATTTCATATTTCAAGAAGATTTGAAATGAAAGTTAGGAAACTCATTTTTGTTTCCTCTCACTGGATGTTTTAATCTGCATTCTTCAATGTTTTATATTCAGTATTTCTGAATTTTCAATATGCTGTAAAACAACTTCTCAAATAACTGTTTTACAAGCGTGATAATCCAGTTCATCCACTTGGGTTTCATATAGAGTACATTCGAAAACCTGGAGTGATTCCATCTGACTTGGAAAAGTCTCCTGTCAGAAATACGTGAGCTCTTTAGTGCTGAGAACAACTCACATTTCAAAAGGTGACAATGAACCTAAATTCAACGTTTTGGAATATGATGAAAAAAAATTCCAGTACTGTTTTATTTTGTATAAGCCAAAATCATTTTCCAGTGTGTTTTGTTACACAGCGTCTCTTACAATATGTTTTATTACATCGGGCAACAACAAAAAAAAACAATTTTTTTCTCTACTACTACAAAAAATACAACTGTTTCTGAGTACTTTGAGGATGCTGATTCTAAAAATCATGTTGAAAATTACTGATCACCTCTAGTTTTGAGTTATGATAGATTTATTCAAAATATTCTTATATATCGTGAAACTAACAACCCTTTCCATAATAACTTTATTTAATAATTGAAAATTTGAGTACTTCCACCAAAGTATTTCCATAATAGAATAGCGATATCGGGAATCCTGCGATGATGGGAGATTACTGTTGGTTCTAACAGCGTAAAACTGAGAACATACACAAAAGTGCAACAGGTCAAGCAGATATTTTGTAACAAAAAATAATACCATGATGAATGTTTTGAACATTGCCGGAATTTAATTTCTGTATATAATCTTATTATGATCATAAACTGGTATTGTTATTATGTATTGTTTCTTAAATACTAGGATTGAACAAAGATGGTAATGGTTTCAGATATCTGTTTGACAAGTTTCCAAAAATCAATGAATCAAAAATGAAAGGAGGTATCTTTGTTGGGTCACAGTTTTGGGAAGTGGTGATGATTGATGATTTTGAAACAGTACTCAATCAGAAAGAACTTTCTGCCAGGAAACCATTCAAATTGGTTGTCACAAATTTTTTAGGAAATCACAGAGATGAAAACTATACTGTAATGATTGATAAGACGAGAACTACAGGAAAATGGAGTCTAAGATGTCACTAAAGATGTAATTCTTACACTCCCATTTAAACTTCTTTCCAAATCATCTATGTGCAGTGAGCGTAAATGCTGTGAACATGAACGGAACTTATCAAAACATGCAGGTTATACTTGAGGCCATCAAATATGATCACCATAGGTGGAACATATGTGGCGATCTAACAGATATTACACTCCTGCTAGGCCTGCAGAGTGGGTATACCAAGCATTGTTGCTTTCTGTGTCATCAGCCAAGATGTTAAAAATCATTTATAAAGGAAGAAAGGGCCAGTGAGAGAGAATTGTATTCCAGGGAGACAGAATATTAAGTATCCACCTTTAGTGAATCCTCAACATGTGTTTCTGTCCCCACTTCATATTAAACTGGGATTCATGAATAATTTTATAAGGATATTTTTTCCCTCTGAACTGGTTTCTGCTAGGTTACCATATTTTGCATCTGCGATGAAATCAGTACCTCATGGGAATGGTCTTCCAGTGCCACATCCACCAGAAAGTTGGGAAGCAAGAAAAGAGTTTTCCTGTGAAGAAGACAATGAATAATCTTCCTCCTCTTCATCTAGTAATTATATTCCTGAGGAACCTCGAAATAAACTGTCTCATCTGGTCACACAAAACGTTCTAAATGATCTAAATGATCTAAATGATTCTAAATGGGGAACTTCTTAGCTCTTGTTTATAGCTATGGAATTTATTAGCTCCAGGAACATGAGTTTCAATTTACTGAAGTCACCATCAAAGTCTTGCTTCTCACTAGAGCATGCAACATATTTTGTGTTTCTGTACAAATGCTGATGTACTAATGGAAGAATTAGGTACTGAACACCATCCCCAAGAATGGATACTTTTTATTGACTCATCTAAAGTTAGTCTGAAAGCTGTACTTTTGTACAATGGGAACACTAAGCCATCACTTTCTGTTGTTCTTAAACTGATGTAATGTGAATATTAAGTGCTGTATTTTCTATAAATCACTATTTGTTATTTTTGTGTCAGATCTTAAAACCATATTATATATACACTGGTTCGCCAGTTTTAATACCTAAAATGGGTCATGAACTCCCAGTGGAGAACTAAAGATACTATTTCCGCCATATTTCATGTGGGTTTTGTCCATATGAGTAAAGTAATCAAGTGTGAAAACTTTGATCATTTATAAAATTTGACTAATTCAGTGATCATGTGAACAAAGCTTAATCATATAGTTTAATTTCCCTTTACTTTGGGGTTCGCTATGACCCACCCTTTATAAATATACATGTTGGAATTAATATTGATGCTCTGAAAACGCTTGTTGAGTCTAACCCAAGGCAACGCACTCGTGAAATGCCTTGAAATTGCATATCTCTCATGAAACAATACGTAAACATCTAAAGAATATGGGAAAATGCCATGAAGAAGGTGTTTAGGTGCCCCACGAACTCTCCGATGTCATCAATTCCAACGTGTGAACATTGCTTCGTCTCTTCTGGCGCGTGAATCATTTTTGGACAGAATTGTCACCGGTGATGAAAAATGGATTCTCTATGCGAATATTAAACGCCAAAAATAATGGCTCAGTCCTAGATAAAAACCACTTCCGACTCCAAAACCTGGACTCCATCCACAGAGAGTGATGCTTTGCATTTGGTGGGACATCAGAGGAGTAATTCATTTCGAACTCCTCAATCCACAGCGAACTGTCAATGTAGTGATCTATAATCAGCAACTCGAACGTTTAAATCAAGCCCTTCTGAAACCCCCTTCACTCGTCAATCAAAAAGGTGTTCTTCTTCTCCACGACAATGCACGTCCACATGTTCTCCCCCACCCACCATAATCTCTAGATATAACACCATTCAGATTACCGTCTTTTTCGTTCACTGCAACACCATCTTAATTAGAAAACGTATGCAAATATGGAAGGTGTTAAAGAAGACATCGACATGTTTTTTCTTCAAAGCCAAGTGATTTCTTTAATCAGGATATTAATAACCCGATTGTAAGATGTAAAAGCATCATCGATAAGAATGGAGACTATGTCATTCAATAAATGTTTTATTTTGATGTACAAGTTTTCGGGTTTTTCATCTAAAAAAAAAAGCGACATTAATTTCTTGACGACCTAATATTTTAGGTTCACTGTAACTTTGGTATACATATGGATGACATTAATACTCTCCAGAAGCTTACACTGTTCACTTTTAAAAAGACAAACTATTTGATCCGAATAAAAGGAATCAATAGTATATTTTTTTATTGATACTGGCGAAGCACTGAAGCTTTCATCTTTGAACTATAATCAACGAGAACCCAAATGTTCTATTGCCACTGAAGTGAGACTAGAATAAATTACTTGCTGTAAAAGAAGTTACTAAATTATTGATCTTGTAATGATGAAATGACTATACTTTGAACACAATTTAGATATTATCCGTGTTTTTATTTGAGGGCGTTTTTAATACACAAGTTATCAAAAAGTTTGCCTAAAATGGAAATAAAATAGAGATGAAAACTTTTAAACGGCTAAAGCGAAAAAGTTCAAAGCCAGATAAGCGACACGTTTGAACCTTTTTTTTTTTCTAAGGGATCATACGAATATGGTTGGTACGTCACTTTTCGTTCCTGTATTTGTGTTTATTAAGCACAAAACTACACATTGGACTATTTGTACACTATCCACCATCGGTATCAAAACCCAATTTTTAGCATTATACGTCGACAGAATTATTGCTATGCCACCCAGGGGCAAAACAAGTTGTACAAACAAACAGATGGTAACTAATAAGTTTTTAACGTCTTTATAAAACTGCAATTTTTACATCTCTTATAAAACTTTGTTTGGGGGAAAATATTTTTGATATCGTTTAAAATTAAATTTTTTAACCATGTCCCTATTTTGAAATTTAAATTCTCAATCACAACAACAACTTGAGCTAAAATTCCAAATTGTATATCTCTGGGATACTAATGTTGAACAATCTAATACATGAGGAAAGGCAACAGTCAGCTGCACCGTTCAACAATCTAACACATGAGGAAAGGCAACAGCCAGCTGCACCGTTCAACAATCTAACACATGAGGAAAGGCAACAGCCAGCTGCACCGTCGAACAAGGACTACGTCCGGCTCTTTAAACCAGAGAGCGACATAGATTGTCAATTTAATAGCACTCCCACAGCTGAAAGTACGGGATTTATTCAGGGGCAATACCTCGAACCACTGGATCCGCAGCTCAACACCAAAACACCTAGTACACTCCTAACTTATCATTTTCTTCTTGATTTATCAAATCCATGCTTTATTTGAATTGTGTATTTTAATTAAAACCAGTAGACTCAATCCACTTACCATAGGTGTTTATTTTAACTAAAACCAGTAGACTCAACCCAATTATCATAGTTGTATATTTTAACTAAAGCCAGTAGACTCAATTCACTTATCAAAGGTGTTTATTTAAACTAAAGCCAGTAGACTCAATTCACTTATCAAAGGTGTTTATTTAAACTAAAGCCAGTAGACTCAATTCACTTATCAAAGGTGTAAAAATAAACTAAAGCCAGTAGACTCAATTCACTTATCAAAGGTGTATCATAATCATAAAAGCTAAGTGTTAGTTGGTCAGTCATTCGGTCACGCTCGATTTGTCCAAATTTTGTCAGTTACACGAGTCCAGTTCCACTTTTCTCCTAAAAAACTTCATCTTTTGATTGTATTTTCCCATTTTAGTTGAATTCAATCGCTAACATAGACGTAAATAACTGCTAAATTTCGGCACTTTTCTGCTATATAAAAACCTGTCAAGAAGGGAGTTTTACACCAAGGATTTATTTATCACCGAGTTACAGTAATTTGCTGTTTGTATTTACAACAAATGTGGTTTTAATAGAAATACTGTAATAATACAATTGATGTGATAATAAAACAACCGACAAGTTTCGATGCTGGGAAGATACACTCTTTAGGTAAAGTAGATATTGGTCATGATAGGTTTTGGTTTCCTGAAGCTAGAAGGTCCTTTATTTTTATTATGTCTGTTTACGGGCGGTAAAGTTGCTAATTAATATTGGAGGATTCAAATTTGGTAAGCTTTGGTTTCCTGCCATTTTTGACGGGCTTTTATACTAGTACTAGCGTATAGCTAGTCAAAAATGACAGGGTAAGTACTACCACCCCAAACCCATCCCATAGTATACCGTAACCTCACATTTCGTAGCTAACTGAAATGAATAAATTTTACAAAATCAAGCTTGACCAACAAAGAGGCAGAAAAGTGCAGTCGAGGCAGTCAAACGTCGGTGAATTCATTTGTGAGCCAATCAGAATTAAGATCATTCAGGAAATGAATTTGTGGCGTATTAATAGAATAACCCAGGCCTGCGAAGGTTTTATTGTCTTGAACTTTTTACATTCCTGTACGCTGAATCCAGAAATGATTTCCATTTTTCTCCATCGCTTACAGATTTTTCACAAACAATCATACGTATTTTTACATAAGTGAATCATTTTCATTGAAATCGTGTCACATTTTATTATGGTTAAAATGTTGTCAACCATTGGCTATAGATTTCTCTAGACAAATCGCGACGTAAGAATCTCATCGATCGTTCTAGAGCCCACAAGAAACACACCGTTAATATATAAACGGTTAACAGGCCGCACGACGTGTCATTTCTGGACAGTATTTGTTTATGCGTGCACTTTCACATATTTTTTTTTTCAATATTATTTGTTCGTCGCCATGGCAACAAGAGGTTATGTAAATAACCCAAACATATTCTTCTATATTTGTGGCAAATTTGTTGTAAAGAAACAAAGGCAAAACATTACAGAATTCGTTAAACAAGTGTATTATGCATATTTTGGAATAAAACTTGGGGACCGAGACAAATCATAGACTCCGCACAAAGTTTGCACCATTTGTGTTGAAGAGTCGAGACAATGGACTAATGGGAAGAAAAAGTATTTGCCTTTTGGAATTCCAATAGTCTGGCGGAGCCTAGAAACCACGGAGATGAATGCTATTTATGCTCATGTAACGTACAAGGCTACAACACTCGAAATAAAAAGGAACTTTTTTATCCGAACCTTCAATCTGCTATAAGACCTATTGCTCATGAACTTGATGTACCTGTACCTACTCCATCAGAGACTCTTGATACATTTTCATCTGATTCTGAATCTGATGTCAGTAGAAATGATGATAGGGATTGTTTTCAACATGAAACTTCTGGTGAACCACAACTTTTTACTCTAGAGGAATTTAATGATTTGGTGAGAGATTTGGGCTTTTCCACGGGATTCTTCAGAGATTTTGTGGTCTAGACTTTGGGCTAAGAACTTAATTTCTCCAGGGATATCATTTTACTGGTACAGAAATCGTGAGAAAGAGTTTATACCATACTTTTCACAAGAAGGTTCACTGGTTTATTGCAACAGTATTACTGAATTAATACCAATGCTAGGAGCTGCAGTCTATGAACCAAGTGAGTGGCGATTGTTCATTGATTCCTCCAAAAGAAATCTAAAAGGTGTTCTCCTTCACAATGGTTATATATATATCCATCTGTTCTTGTTGCTCATTTTGTTCACTTGATGAAAACTTACGAAAATCTCGAACTTCTTAATAAGCTTAAATACAAATAACATGGTTGGCGACTTTGTGGTGACTAAAAAGTCCTTTATATGTTGTTGGGTCAACAATCCGGTTATACAAAGTTTCCATGTTTTTTGTGTGATTAGGACAGCAGAGCATAAAATCAGCACTGGATAAATAAGCAATCGCCACGCAGAGTCAGCCTAATACCAGGGCCACAAAACATTGAACGTGAAGGTTTGGTTGACACAAAGAAAGTCCTATTACCTCCACTTTATATAAAACTGGGCTTGATGAAGCAGTTTGTAAAAGCCTTAGACAAAGATGGTAACTGTTTCAAGTATCTATCGGGCAACTCCCAGCTCTTTCAGAAGCGAAACTTAAAGAAGGGATTTTTGTTGGGCCACAGATTAAGAAATTGACTTCGGATGAACAGTTCGAAAAGACAGTGTGAAAAGTTGAAAAAGAAGCGTGAATTGCCTTTAAAGATGTTATTGATAAATTTTAGGAAACAACAAGGACGCAACGATTGTTGGAAGTTGTGTTTATAATTTATTGATGTTGAGACTATCGAATGTCGCGTGCAATACATTGACGTCGAGAGTATAGAGATTTCTAAAAGGCAGGCAGACGATTAAGGGATAAAGGTATAAATAGTGTGAGACAAGCGGAAACAGCAGACAGACAATACAGGAGAGAGTCACGGCC
>NW_013666122.1:169207-183959 GCF_000517525.1 Limulus polyphemus
AGCAAATGGTTTTAACTTAATATTTTCGTCCCTGTTTTTTAGTTTTATGACAGCTCTGTCAACAACATCTGGATTAGAACCTCTTTCCACTGCTATGTGCTTAATTAACAATAACTCATTATTGATATCATCTTGTTCACAACATGATTTTAATATCCTGTCCACATAAAAGTAAAAAACACAGGTTTTTTTTAGATGTAGTGTGACAAGATTGTTGATGTGGCAGAATGATTACAGAGAAAGGTTTACGGTAAATGGTAGTTTCCAATTTACCCTTATTTTTACTTACTAAAACATCTAAAAAAGGTAAACAACCATTGATCTCAACTTCATAATTAAATCTTATAGAATTATCAGTGTTATTAAGGTAATTAGAAAAATTAGCTAGTTTGTCTTTACCATACTGCCAGATAAAAAAATGTGTCATCTACATACTTTAACCAAAATTCAGGTTTTTTTATCTGCTTTTTCTTGTGCTTCACTTTCAAAACTGTCCATAAATAAATCACACAATAATGGAGAACACATAGCTAAATCCTCGTTCTGTTTATAAACTTTACTATTAACTTGGAAAAATGAGTTTTCAACACATATTTCTACCAGGTTAATTATGTCCATTATTTCTAAGCCTAAATTATTATTTTCTTTCAGTTTTTTCTCAAAACATTCCATAGTTTTTTTTCACAGGTACTTTGGTGAACATTGACACAACATAAAATGACACCAAAATATAGTTTTTGATCTAAAATTATATGCTTAATTCTTTCCACAAATTCAAACGAATTGTTAACTGTGTATTTATTTTTATCCCTTAAAAATAAGAATTTTTTAGATATAAATTTTGCTACATTATAAGTTGAACTCTTAATATTGAATACAATAGGTCTGAAATTATTACCAATCTTATGAACTGTTGGCAAGGCATATAATCTAGGTCAAATAAAGTTACTGGGAATTAAACTTTGCTTTTCATAAGATGTTAGTTATACAACTCTTAATTTTTTTTCTTTAACTATTGTATGGAGTTTATTTATAGAATTAAGTTCAATGTTCTCATACGGACCTTCTTTAAAAATTTCTTCAACTTTAGAATCGTAATCATTTTCATTAAGAATAACAGCTTGTCTCCCTTTATCAGCCTTGCAAATGACAACATCTTGTTCCTTGTTCCTGGAAACAATCTCATTTTATTGAATTGTATATAAAATAATCGTTGTTTTTAAATACATTTTTTTTAGTTTCGAAAATTGAACATTACACGCGTGCCAAAAACATGTAGAAAAAAAATGTTAGAGTAAGACTAACAGTAGAAAAGAAGAAGAATTTATTCCTCAAACCGTGGTTCTAAAGTAATTGAATCAGCCTGAGTGCATTTTGACAAAAGGAACAGGGGATATTTTGAAGAAATAAGACCAAACGATTACTGGAAGAGCAGTATATGACTGTGGTAACTCGTGAATTATACACGGAATACTAGTGCGATAGAAGTAGAGAAAGGTAGTTCGGCTTATCAGCTGGAATTCTAAAGCAATTGAATAGGCCTAAGTGGACTTTTGACAAGAAGAAGAGAACTATATACAAGTAGTGTTTATGATATGCCTGTAATCTCTATGGTGTGAAGACTTTGTTGTACATACGTTTAACCAAGTAAAGTGTGTGCTGTTTATTCATTGTTGAATTTATCGCCAACATGTCACAGACTCTTATTGTAGAAGAATCCTAAGCCCAAAAACAACACAATATATATTTATACTATTATGAAGTATAACTAAAAGCCTTTATTTGACAATTGGCGAACATAACTATAGCATCTGACACTTACACTCATATACTGATTATTTCTCTGAAAATCTCAGAGAAGAACAAAGTGAAAGGTTTCATCAAGACATCAGGGAAATGGAGAGGAAGTATCAGGGACGGTGGAACATCAGCATGATGGCTGATTACTGCTGGTCATTGAAACCAGATGCTGCAGACGCAATACATAAAAGAAAGACCACAACACGTAGTTTTGAGACTAAAAGACGTAAACTGCACACAAAAAATCATGATGAATGAGGATACATATTCGTTTGACATCAGTGTTCTTCTCCTTTTCTTCAGTTTGTTTGTATTTTTGTTAACAAAGATAATAATAAAAAATTTTCATTGTGGCAAACGAAATAATAATTTGCTCTAAGTAAGAATTTTTTTATTTCCCGATTTGTAAAAATCCTTACCTGTTAAAAAAAATGAATATTATTTTCGAAATTTGCTTAGCTGAGTCATGGAAAATCCGTTATTAAAACCAAAACAACTTTTACGAAGAATAAATACGCAGGCCTGTGTTATTATTGGTAAAAATCAGTTTGATTCACATCTAATATATAGAAAAGCGAGTACGTTTTGGTAACACTACGTTCCAACAATGGCTTTTATGTCATGTTGCTTAGCAACAAAAGTATAACCAAAACAATGAAATGTACAGACAACAAAACTGGAAAAATATTTATTGATTTCTTACTTTAGAGTCTCTGTTGATTATTTGTTTGTTTTGGATTTCGCGCAAAGCTACACGAGGGCTATCTAAGCTAGCCGTCTTCAGTCATCATCACCCACCGCCAACTCTTGGGCTACTCTTTTACCAACGAATAGTGCGAGTATGTTTGGTGTGACGGAGATTCGAACCCGTGACCCGCAGATTACGAGTCGAACGCACTAACCACCTGGCCATGCACTTAACTTTAGGCTAGGTGATTCCAACACTACGTATTTACTTTAGGCTTATTATACCAACACTACACTTATAAGGTTTCACGGCACCCACCCACCCCTCACGGCCTTCTTGCCCTCCTGTCACTGAAATCGTAATGAACAGACAGTAATCAAACTATTCTATCTGGGTAAATCATTTTGGTTTTTCGAGAAATCAAGATAAATCAAACGTGACATGATGTCACGTGACACACACTGGCTTTTATAAAGGTTAGATTCTTATAAACGTTCACAGCACGTGTCTACTTTGAACTAGTAGAAAAACATCGTAACAAGAACTTTCTCTGAGGATATGTCCGAACTTAGTCAAGTACTATTGCTTAATAGCACTCTCGTTTATAATAATGGCACTCCCTATACTTAGTGGGTTTTTTTAACGAAAGTAAACTGATTTCTCCTCCTCAGTACTTTCTGGAAGTTAAATGAGCTTGAAGCAGTTTTCCAGTTTTTGTTTGTTAGTTTCTTTATCTCGGGGGCACAATTATTTTTTACATCACATTCCTCATTTCTTTGAGCTCTCTGGTAAATTTCCATGTAGCTTTCAATCGAAGGTAAAGCTCATATAAACCAAACGACTTGTGAACCCTAAACTTCTGTACAGTTTTTCTTCTCAAACTTTTCATCACGTGACATCGTTGCCTACCATTGAAGAACACAACATACGTGTTTACCTCTGGGCATCTCGAGCATTAAAAGCATTATTTTTCAAGCAAATATAACAGAAAATACGCTCTTTTATTAACACTCGAAAACAGACGGATTACGTTTATTTACTTACTGTCTGTATGTTTGTATTATATGTGTGCTTTCTCTACCCGTCGCTAGGAGCTCATGAATTATTATATCGTTTCTTATCTATTGTGTTAAAAGCTTTGAAATTGCAGCGTAATCCGTAGAGTATTAGCATTAAAATGTTGCAAGGTAACTTTATCAATAGGTCTGAGAAAATACACATGAAAAATTACAGACACAAACAACAGGTCTGAGAAAATACACATGAAGACTTACAGAGACAAACAACAGATCTGAGAAAATACACATGAAAAATTACAGAGACAAACAACAGTTTTTATTCGTTCAAGTTTTTTCTTAAACATCGCTGCCGTATATGTGCATGTGTCGAGAAAGAGAAATGTAGGCTTGTCGACAGGTATATTGGCAATGTTCATTTTGATTAGTCATATATTCGGCTTCATCATATTAAACAACTTTAGTCTGTAGGCCTTGTTAAGCTGTCACAGTTTGCTAATTATATAACTGGTTCTATATTACACATACATATATACGCTGACGCTGACTTTACATTAATAATTATATTGATATAATATAGATATATATGCGTGCGCTTGTGAACTCGTTATTTGATTGGACTTTAGATACAATAGATATAAGTTATTTAATCGTTAATATATATTTACAAATATGTATACTGTTAATAAGATATAAACTCTGAAAGGTGGGCTTTCCAAGTACATAATATAGTCGAAGAATAAACACTTATGGTTGAAGATTTATTGTGAATTACCTCTACTACTACTAGCAACCGGACTTTATATTTCGCGTTTATCAACTGGATGGTTAATTAATTATTTTCATCTAATTAGACTCCCAAGTATGATGGCATAATTTTTAAAATCGTTACCGAGCGCTGCACCAGAAACATCCTAAATACCATTCGGTATTCCGATGAAATGGCAATACCTCTCTGAGTTGGATAATCAAATTAAAGCAGTGGATTGTGACAATTCAATCGATATTTAATATACCTTACAAAATTAATTCCAAAGTTTAGGTAATGGACCCAACACTAAATGTGTTTATTGGATAGTTACTGACTACCAACCAGTAGATGGCTCTGACTAACTGTGACATACGGATTATGTAGGACATCTACCGTTGTACTGTAAGTATCGAAACATATTAACCTACTGAAAGGGCACTAATTAAAGGGTCTAGAATTTCAAGCCAGAGTGACTCATTGAAAACTTGCATATAAACACACATCGTTAACGTTCCTGATACTTCTTATTATGCCTCTTAAGATTAATTTATCCGCTTCAACGAAATATTCCAATTCATTCTTCGAGATGTTCTAACACAACTTATAAACATGTACCCATCAAAGTAGTTTGAAACACAGAATATTTTAAGTTATCTTAGAAGGAGAATCATTGTAAGGAACAAAACAAAGCAACCATTTGAACACATTATCCAAACTAATGAATAATTCAATTTAGGGTGAAAACATCGCGAACAAAATGACTGTTCAAATCGTTACGTGTAATAATACGCTGATGAAACCCGGTCATAAACCGAGTTTAATTCATTCACCAAGCCTCAAGTGAACGTAACACGAAACAAGAAAAGTAAAAAATGCACTAAATATATTTAACTTATACATCATTAAGATGCGTAGAATCAATATTCGTTTTTATTTGGGAAAAAAAAACTATCATAAACAGAGAACTGGAAATTTTGTTCATTCGTCAGTTTTAGAAACGTAGAGTTGTCCTTGTTTTTTTTAGCAACACAATGGAGTCGAAGTTACCGGAAAAACTATAAACATAAGAAAGTCAAAAATAGATGGCACTCACACACGATGATGATGAAAGTGTGTGTTGAAAATATATTAAATTATAATAGGAATTGACTGAAATGTGCAGGAAATTGGAGTTAAAAAAATCATGCAAAGATCTATATGGTTTATCGAAAAACATTTACACCTGAAAACAGGTCAATGTGTTCCAAGAGTGGACAGGAAGCAAGTTAACTATCTAGTGCCACTTTAGTTTAACTCTCAAATTGCCGACTTGTCTTTTACGCCGTTCACTACTTATGACGTTCACATATTCAGTAGTTTTATGTTTCTGGTTGTTACAGTTCTATATCTAAAGAATTGAGTAAGGGAAATTGGATAAATACACTCCATTTATGTAAAATATATATGGGACCTTAACGGCAAGGAGTGGGAATAATTGAAACATTGATGGTATTTTTGTGCCTGTCTCAAATGTTATTAACCCAATAGTTGGCGGTGGATGGTGATGACTAGCTGCCTTCCATCTAGTCTTTCACTGCAAAATTAGGGACGGCTAGTGCAGATAGCCCTTGTGTAGCTTTGCTCGAAATTCTAAAAACAAATAAACAAACTTGTATGTTATTAGGAACCCTGTAACCAAACATTCATGGACCTATAAGCAATTTGGCGCATAAATAGTTTAGAGAAATGCACTTAAAAAGCTATATAGACCTCATCAATAACTCTATATGATTAATATTCAGTGTAAACTAACCCTGATCAGGAGAAACTCCTGCGAGATCCTTTTTTGCAAGAAATCTTCCATATTGTGTGAAAGTTGGCTTGTTAGGGTTAACAATAAATAAAGCGAACATTTAATTCATTTTAACAGCCTAGATATGAATAGGTCCGTCTCCTCAGTATTTGTTTGTTTGTTGTTAAGTGCAAAGTGGATTATCTGCACTGTGCCCACCACGGGTATCGAAAACCGCTTTTTAGCGTTATAAGTCTACGGACTTAGCGCTGAGCCATTGAGGGCTTTCTGAAGATCACGAACGAATCTGATAAACATGGCTAGAATGTAACAAACGTATTTATTCTCTTCAAGTTCAACTCAAGTTTCCTTGTCTCTCACTTGAAACAAATCAAATTATTGAAAATTTACTAAAAATAGTTAATAACTGTTAACAAAACAGCGCTGTCTTCACGCATGTCCGAAACAAATTTCGCAAAATGAAGCCTTAATCCAATAGAGATAAAAACAAAGATACTACAATGAAACATTTGGAACATAGTGCCGATGGGGTCACTCCTTAATTATCTGAAAACACATGTCTTCGATACCATTACTCTTTGATGGTTTGTTGTTGTTTTTCGGCATATCCTAACACGAGAAAAACAACTAGTTTTCGATTAGTGTGGATCTAACGTCTTATTTTGGAAAACACTTAATTACTTGAACGTCATTGTTTGTTTTTTTCTTTTTGTTTCTCCAAAACAATCTAGGTGTTACTTTCATAGAACTTTTTTCTGTTACATGTAGAACTGTTTACTAAGAAAGTTGTCATGGTAAATATTTTCTTCGAGTCCTGGTGACCTTTGAAGTATTACCTCCAGTTTTATTAGCTTTCATTAACAATTCAAGTGAATAGTATACAATTATCTAAATGTACAAATACTTGTACTCATTAATATAAAATCCCTCGTACATGTCTTCATGATGAATAAACACATTAATGTAAAATAAGCACATGGGAACAGTTCAGCTTTATAACAGTGACTTGCGTATGTTAATGAAGTAGCACATACGAGTTGTGGATCCGCATGTGACATGTTTAGAAGCTACATATATATTTGATTCACTATAAAATCCCGATCATTCGACAGTGCGATGCCGACAGGGCTACAAAATGGCTAAATGTTGATGTCATGGCCTTTTCCAAGAGCAACAAGGGTCTCTGACCATGCGCCTCAAGCCAATTTGGAGCAACGTCCTCGTCTGCAAAGTTAAGACCGTGGCTTAGACTACACATCTTGACAAATTTTCCACTGACCTTTTACTATACACCACCTTTAAGTATACTAAAGACAGAAAAGCCCAATGGAACTACACTATTATTATATTCTTAACTTTACAAGAAGACAACTCCAAATCTTTTATTATTATATTCTTGACTTTACATGAAGATGTGTTCAACCATATTGAAGTAGTTTTAAGGATTGGAGGCCTCTCATTTGTAACCACGGTCTTAACTTTACAAGAAGACAACTTCAAATCTTTCATTATTATATTCTTAACTTTACAAGAAGATATGTTCAACCATATTGAAGTAGTTTTAAGGATTGGAGGCCTCTCAACTGACCTCGCCATCTGTCACAGAAGATGGTAACGATGCAAACTGAGTTGCTGGGCAATAGAGCAGAGTGAGCGCGATCTACGATGATAAAAGTAATTCTAACTGCAACATGGGAAATTCTTATTAAGTGAGATTAACCCTTTAACCTTCAACAGCATGTACCACTATTGTCACTATTGTATTGTTTCAACATAACCCTCTAACCTTCAACAGCATGTATCACTATTGTCACTATTGTATTGTTTCAACATAACCCTCTAACCTTCAACAGCATGTACCACTATTGTCACTATTGTATTATTTCAACATAACCCTCTAACCTTCAACAGTATGTACCACTATTGTCACTATTGTATTATTTCAACATAACCCTCTAACCTTCAACAGCATGTACCACTATTGTCACTATTGTATTATTTTAACATAACCCTCTAACCTTCAACAGCATGTACCACTATTGTCACTATTGTATTATTTCAACATAACCCTCTAACCTTCAACAGCATATACCACTATTGTCACTATTGTATTGTTTCAACATAGCCCTCTAACCTTCAACAGCATGTACCACTATTGTCACTATTGTATTATTTCAACATAACTCTATAACCTTCAACAGCATGTACCACTATTGTCACTATTGTATTATTTCAACACCCCTTGCTTTCTTGGAGAAAACCATTCCTCAATTAATTAGCATATCAATTCTGTTGCTACATGAAGTTACTAATGTTATCACACGTTCAGTGATCTGTTGCTACATGAAGTTACTATTGTTATCATACGTTCAGTGATCTGTTGCTACATGAAGTTACTATTCTTATCATACGTTCAGTGATCTGTTGCTACATGAAGTTACTATTGTTATCATACGTTCAGTGATCTGTTGCTACATGAAGTTACTATTGTTATCATACGTTCAGTGATCTGTTGCTACATGAAGTTACTATTGTTGTCATACGTTCAGTGATCTGTTGCTACATGAAGTTACTATTCTTATCATACGTTCAGTGCTCTGTTGCTACATGAAGTTACTATTCTTATCATATGTTCAGTGATCTATTGTTACATGTAGTTACTATTGTTATCATACGTTTAGTTCCTGTAAAACACGCAGTTTTAACCATATAAACCAATCATCAATGTTACTAATCCATAGCAATGAAGTTTGTTAAAAAGTATAGACTGATTAATTAACACTAAAGGGTGACCAACAAATAATAGTTTGTTACTTAGATACTACATAAACCAATCATCATTGAAGTTTGTTAAGAAGTATAGACTGATTAATTAACACCAAAGGGTGACCAACAAATAATAGTTTGTTACTTAGATACCACATAAACCAATCATCATTGAAGTTTGTTAAGAAGTATAGACTGATTAATTAACACCAAAGGGTGACCAACAAATGATAGTTTGTTACTTTGATACCACATAAACCAATCATCAATGAAGTTTGTTAAGAAGTATAGACTGATTAATTAACACCAAAGGGTGACCAACAAACGGTATTTTGTTATTTTGATACCATATAAACCAATCATCAGTGTTACCAACCCCTTAGCAACGAAGATTGTTGAAAACTACCTAATGATTAAAAGAAGCAAAGATGAAAGCTTAGAAAATTCAGTGCAGATGGTGAAACTGGTTTGAAATTTACTTGATCAATTTTATTTTCCATTGTGAACTGGATTTCACGAAACTCTACGAATACGTCTACCATATACAAGTCAAAAAGACACATTTTCTCAGCATTGACTTCAGTTCGGTGATCCTGCCGACTCTCGGTAACATCAAAACTTCGCAATAAACTTCCGCTAATAAAAGCTATACCTCTGTTTTAGAGTTTCCTTGTGTGAGTGTGAAAAGAGTTGATTTGATTCTCCAACAGCTTACATAAGGAGAATCCCGCTGCTATTCTGTCCAGAGAATTTCTTTGTCCTGACAGAGGAACATCATAACTTTTGAAAAATGTAGGCTTGGGGTCGCTGCTTCTTCCCGATAACAGGACAACGGAAACTTCCCTCGGATCAGAACATACAAGCTTACGAAGCAGAGTTTCAGTTAAGAGATCTCTCTGTGTTTAAGACTGGGACACTATATTGATTTTTGAAGGTCTCCTGAGAGGGAGAGGAAATGCAAGGAGACTTGTCAGTAAGCTTTATGTGTTTGCTGGTAGCAAGGAAAAAGGATGTAAATATTCGCTGGGCTTAGAACATAACCTCATATATTCTCAGTGGGACTCCAGAGACGTGACACACGAGTGAATGTTTATAGCTTTCTTAAAAACCTGTATACAAACACACATATCTCAAGATCATCCTGTGAATTGAGACAAGTTTTATATATGAATGGTACTTTACGTCACAAACATAAAACGACGAGGCAATATATATATATTGTCGTAGCGTTACATGTTTTCTGTGGGACAAATTCGATTTGATCAATTAACGTAAAAATATTTATTATATATATGTTTGTTTGTTTCTTCTGTGTCTCCATGCTATTTGCCCCCCCCCCAGTGCCTCAGCGGCAAATCTGAGGCTTATAACGCTGAAAAACTAGGGTTTGATACTCGTGGTGGGCACAGCACAGATACCCCATTGTGTAGCTTTGCGCTTAACAACAAACAAATTTTATTCGTATATTAGGAAATTCTCAATAATATGTAGAAAAATAATCCCAACTGATTTAACGTTGGTTATTTAATCACCACCTGTAAGCTGGTATGAGTTTTTACATGTGTCTGTTACGAGAGTATAACTTCATATACGACCCTATAATAAGGAGAGAAATGTGTGTAACCAATCTATCATGATAAAAAATATTATTAGTTTTATCCATTAAACAAGAAATCAGTTAGTATTGTGCCAAGAATGAATTGTT
This sequence comes from Limulus polyphemus, assembly GCF_000517525.1. Classification (NCBI taxonomy): domain Eukaryota; kingdom Metazoa; phylum Arthropoda; class Merostomata; order Xiphosura; family Limulidae; genus Limulus; species Limulus polyphemus. The sequence continues at coordinate 179,726 of NW_013666122.1, forward strand.
TTATGATGTGTTTCTATGTGTAGGTTAGTATTGTTCCAAGAATGAACTGTTTTATGATGTGTTTCTATGTGTAGGTTAGTATTGTTCCAAGAATGAACTGTTTTATGATGTGTTTCTATGTGTAGGTTAGTATTGTGCCAAGAATGAATTGTTTCATGATGTGTTTCTATGTGTAGGTGAGTATTATGCCAAGAATGAATTGTTTCATGATGTGTTTCTATGTGTAGGTGAGTATTGTGTCAAAAATGAATTGTTTTATGATGTGTTTCTATATGTAGGTGAGTATTGTGCCAAGAATTAATTGTTTCATGATGTGTTTCTATGTGTAGGTGAGTATTATGTCAAAAATGAATTGTTTTATGATCTGTTTCTATGTGTAGGTGAGTATCGTGTCAAGAATGAATTGTTTTAAGATATGTTGCTATGTGTAGGTGAGTATTGTGCCAATAATGAATTGTTTTATGATGAGTTTCTATGTGTAGGTGAGTATTGTGCCAAGAATGAATTGTTTTATGATGTGTTTCTATGTGTAGGTGAGTATCGTGCCAAGAATGAATTGCTTTATGGTGAATTTCTATGTGTAGGTGAGTATTGTGTCAATAATGAATTGTTTTAAGATATGTTGCTATGTGTAGGTAAGTATTGTTCCAAGAATGAATTGTTTTATGATGTGTTTCTATGTGTAGGTGAGTATTGTGCCAAGAATGAATTGTTTTATGGTGAATTTCTATGTGTAGGTGAGTATTATGTCAAGAATGAATTGTTTTAAGATATGTTGCTATGTGTAGGTAAGTATTGTTCCAAGAATGAATTGTTTTATGATGTGTTTCTATGTGTAGGTGAGTATTGTGCCAAGAATGAATTGTTTTATGGTGACTTTTTATGTGTAGGTGAGTATTGTGCTAAGAATGAATTGTTATATGATGTGTTTCTATATGTAGGTGAGTATTGTGCCAATAATGAACTGTTTTATGATGTGTTTCTATATGTAGGTGAGTATTGTGCCAAGAATGAACTGTTTTATGATGTGTTTCTATATGTAGGTGAGTATTGTGCCAAGAATGAGTTGTTTTATGATGTGTTTCTATGTGTATGTGAGTATCGTGCCAAGAATGAATTGTTATATGATGTGCTTCTATATGTAGGTGAGTATTGTGCTAAGAATGAACTGTTTTATGATATGTTTCTATGTGTAGGTTAGTATTGTTCCAAGAATGAATTGTTTTATGATATGTTTCTATGTGTAGGTGAGTATCGTGCCAAGAATGAATTGTTTTATGATGTGTTTCTATGTGTAGGTGAGTATTGGGCCAAGAATGAATTGTTTTATGATGTTTTTCTATGTGTAGGTGAGTATTGTGCCAAGAATGAACTGTTTTATGGTGTGTTTCTATGTGTAGGTTAGTATTGTGCCAAGAATGAATTGTTTTTATGGTGAATTTCTATGTGTAGGTGAGTATTGTTCCAAGAATGAACTGTTTTATGATGTGTTTCTATACGTAGGTGAGTATTGTTCCAAGAATGAATTGTTTTATGGTGAATTTCTATGTGTAGGTGAGTATTGTTCCAAGAATGAACTGTTTTATGATGTGTTTCTATATGTAGGTGAGTATTGTGCCAAGAATGAATTGTTATATGATGTGTTTCTATATGTAGGTGAGTATTGTGCCAAGAATGAATTGTTTTATGGTGAATTTCTATGTGTAGGTGAGTATTGTTCCAAGAATGAACTGTTTTATGATGTGTTTCTATATGTAGGTGAGTATTGTTCCAAGAATGAATTGTTTTATGATGTGTTTCTATATGTAGGTGAGTATTGTTCCAAGAATGAATTGTTTTATGATGTGTTTCTATGTGTAGGTGAGGATCCACGTATCACATTATGTTCACTTTTCTGTATTCTAACCTTAAAAATCCAAACGACTTAACCCTATTCCTCATTCAGCAGAAAGTAAATCTCGAAAGAAAATAAATTCTCAAAGCAAATTGGTGGATCCTCGCGTGATTTTCAAACAAAAGCGCTGTTTCACCAACGGTAAGAAATATTGTTAATCATCGCTAAATCTGCTGGAGAGGGACGCATGACCTTCTGTGACGTGTCTAAATAATGGAGGCAATCTTCCACTGCATGCGTTCACACTCCAGCTACACAGTCGGCAGACACTGAACGTTCACTTACTAAATATAAAATAAGGACGCAGCGATTCACACGCCACAAAACTTTCGCCTAAATGAACGATAAGGCACTCTACTCGTCAAATGAGGCGATTTCCGACTTCTTCAAAAAGAGTGCTTTTAATGTAATCACTCACATCGTGTAACAACGATCTGTGGGTTGTTTGGTTTCCAGCTCAAGAACACTTGGGGGAAATACTAACCAATAGGAGAAGACAATTCTTTTGTGCTTTTAAACACTGGTTATTTGACTGGTTTCAGTGGCTGGTAAGGCTTTATTACGATAATTGATTACAATAAACACGTGAAAATATAGTCACATTACACACCCGAAGCTTTGAGGCATTGTTGCGATATAGTTACAATACTAATGACTTATACGTACATTGAAGATGTAGCGACACTATACAGGGAACGAGCTCCGAATTTAGCGTGTAATCGGGAGACTATAACACGTTTAGACACATAGCCGTTAAACACCTACTGTCTTTTCTGAAGATTTTTAGCTTCGTTTTTCCCTCAGACTACTCTGAGGAAAACTATAATTTGAACAACATTTAGTATTTGTGGTAAATTTCTATTTATTTAAATGTTATTGTATTCGTGTTTTTGTAATGATGTGCAGCAGTACAAGCATTAAACAAGATAAAACTTGACAATTTCTTTGAAGCCGGCTGAATTTACTCGCATTTATGCTAGAAAAATAAATAAATCTTTTTAATTGTCCTACATAGATAAAACTGGCCGCTCTTAAGCAAATTAACATGATATATTTTTTTTTTCATATATGGAGGTGTTTCAGACTTTGCCACCTGTTGAGCGTCTGAGAATTATCAAATAAACTAATATATAGCCCGTCAAAAATGATGGAGCAAGTACTACCATCCCCACCCCATAGTATACCCTAACCTCACATTTCATACCTATCCGAAGTAAATACATTTTGCGAAATCAAGCTTGATCAACAAAGAGGCAGAAAAGTGCAGTCGAGGCAGTCAAACGTCGGTAAATTACTTTGTGAGCCAATCAAAATTAAGATCATTCATGAAATGAATTCGTGGCGTATTCATAGAATAATTATTGGCAAAAGTCAGTTAGATTAACAATTTGTAATATATATAGAATAGCCAGTACGATTTGGTAACACTACGTTCCAACAATGGCTTTTATGTCATGTTTTAAGACGGCTTGACTGAGTAATAATGTAGTTTAGTATTTTTTCAAGTTCTGTTTGATGTAATTTAGTATTTTTTCATGTTCTGTATAATGTAATTTAGTATTTTTCAAGTTCTGTGTTGATGTAATTTAATATTTTTTCATGTTCTGTATGATATAATTTAGTATTTTTCAAGTTCTGTTCGATGTAATTTAGTATTTTTCAAGTTCTGTTTGATGTAGTTTAGTATTTTTTCAAGTTCTGTATAATATAATTTAGTATTTTTCAAGTTCTGTTTGATGTAATTTAGTATTTTTACTCAATTTACCCTTCACTATCGAAGGTTATACTAAAAGTGAGTAATTATTAATCGCAGTTTCAATCGCTGTTGTTGTTTTATGTGTAGAATTAGTAGAATATCTCAAAGTTGTCAGAATAGAGCAAAACAGCAAGATTCGAGTAAATTGCAGGAGATGCGGAGGTATGCTTATCTGTTCATCACATATCATGATGAACGGGGTGTGCGATATATGAGTCGCCCTTTTTATTTGTTATATTTTACGATTATGAGCAAGATGAGGAAACTTCACAAATCTGTATATGTTGTCCATGTTTTTGTACACCTCTAGAGTCTGTATATTTGGACTGTATATCTGTCTGTGTTCTATTAAACTGTTCTTCCCTATATAATCTGGTAATTACTGGTATTATCTGTGAAATACTATTTACATCTTCATTCATGTTTTATCCAGTATTTAGAGAATTAATAATGGCTTGAATAGGGTGAAACTTTGTAGAATGGACGGCAACTGCCTGTTGTAGAGATACAAGTGTATACGACGGCGTTTCGAAAGGAGGAAGACTTTCGAAACGTATTTCTCTACACTTGTGTCTCTACAACAG
>NW_013666122.1:184685-187251 GCF_000517525.1 Limulus polyphemus
AGAGAGATATCTGTGCTAGCTGTCCATAATTTTGAACTATTCGAGGGATATCTGTGCTAGCTGTCCATAATTTTGAACTATTCGAGGGATATCTGTGCTAGCTGTCCATAATTTTGAACTATTCGAGGGATATCTGTGCTAGCTGTCCATAATTTTGAACTGATTGAGGGATATCTGTGCTAGCTGTCCACAATTTTGAACTGATAGAGGGATATCTGTGCTAGCTGTCCATAATTTTGAACTATTCGAGGGATATCTGTGCTAGCTGTCCATAATTTTGAACTGATAGAGAGATATCTGTGCTAGCTGTCCATAATTTTGAACTGATTGAGGCCATAATTTTTGAACTGATTGAGGGATATCTGTGCTAGCTGTCCACAATTTTGAACTGATAGAGGGATATCTATGCTAGCTGTCCGTAATTTTGAACTGATAGAGGGATATCTGTGCTAGCTGTCCAAAACTTTGAACTGATAGAGAGATATCTGTGCTAGCTGTCCATAATTTGGAACTGGTAGAGGGATATCTGTGCTAGGCTAGCTGTCCATAATTTTGAACTATTCGAGGGATATCTGTGCTAGCTGTCCATAATTTTGAACTATTCGAGGGATATCTGTGTTAGCTGTCCATAATTTGGAACTGATAGACTAGAGGGAAGGCAACTCGTCAACATCAAGTACCACCAAGTCTTAATATACTTTAATTTAAGAATGGGGTTGAGCAACATTCTTATAATGCATAAACAGTCCCATGTGCGAGGTAACGAGACGCGAACCGTAGACCCTCAGATTCACAATTCAGCCACACCCGACCCATCTTGAAAAAATAAACGTAAGTCTATATCGGTTATGCACATCTGTTGACGTTATTTGTCACACTGTAAATTGTGGTGCTATATAACGTAAAATAGGTTTTCATCAGTTAACTCATTATGACAGTTGATTAGAGTGTTTTCGGGATTATTTTATTATTCTTATTCTTATTGATTCGTCAAGTTGATCCTTTTAGCTGTGATTTAGAAAGGACGTTTTATACGATTTTTTTATTATTTGTAACGTTTAGGTTTACGGGAGGAAATAAGAATATCAAATGATGACACGAGTCATTTTTAGCTAAATAAATATGGGTAAAAACTTTTTTTGGTGTTAGGAATTTCGCACAAAGCTACTCGAAGGCTATCTGCGCTAGCCGCCCCTAATTTGGCAACGATAGACTAGAGGGAAGGCAGCTAGTCAACACCACCCACCGCCAACTCTCTGGCTACTCTTTTTTTTCTAACGAGTGTGTGTTTTCTTATAGCAAAGCCACATCGGGCTATCTGCTCTGTCCACCGAGGGGAATCGAACCCTTGATTCTAGCGTTGCAAATCCGAAGACTTACCACTGTCCCACCCGGGGACGTTTTTTACGAATAGTTGGATTGACCGTCACATTATGGCGCCCCCACGACTGAAAGAGCGAGCATATTCGGTGTCGGGAATTCGAACCCGCGACCCGCAGATTGTGAGTCGAACATCCAAACCACCAGGCCATGCTAGGCCCAGGATGGGAATGTATGTGCAAGGATGGGTGGATGTAACTTATACAAAAAAAATAACATAATGTTGGACAAACTGAATAATGAAGAAAAAATTTGTTTTTACTGTTATAACGGAAAAGGCACCAATAATAAAAACCATAAAATATAAAGTATATTGTTTCTGTACTTCACTAAAATCAGAAAAAATCTACGTCTGTCGCGTGTATCCATACATATAAAGCACACACACAAAAAAAAAAAAAACTGTCTCTGTCTGTTTGTCTGTCCATTATCTAACTACTCCTAAGTATCTGGGCCAATCTCAATTAAATTTTGTGGGATGATGGTTTAGAACAAGAGGCATGTTAATAGGGATTCAAGATCTCTACACCCCCCCTTATTGCTGTTACTCGGCATTTATTATCGTTGACGTAAATTAACGTTAACTACATTCATAGATGGTACCACATCCTTACACCAAAAAAATACTTTATTGAAAATCACTATAACGTGGCTAACGACAGTTAATTAATTAATCACGTGAAGACAAAGTGAACACATGTACCCTTAGTTCCACAGTATTTCACCATTACCTCAGTCGCACGTTGCTTCCCGCCTAGTAAGTAAATGGTTTAATATATATATATATGTAGTGTTACTCTGTAGTTTCCAAAGCTTTGTGAGGTTCTACCCCTACCTAAGTGTGTTAAAATGCCCAAAACGAGTTTTGAAGTCATTGTATTCACGTAACTCAAAAATAGGCAAGAGGATGGAAAAAAGAGACTCGCAAGAAACGGTAAAAGAAATTGCTGCAAGGCAAGCTCAAGATATGGAAAGGATAGCTAGAAGAAGCAGACAAGAGAAGTTGGTGAAACTGTTGTTAAACAGAGTTAAGATATGGTGTGCTTCTTCTAGCTATCCTTTCCAAGAGACAGTTGATGAAACTGTTGTTAGACAGAGTTAAGATATAGAAAGGATAGATAGAAGAAGCAGGCAAGAGACAGTTCATGAAACTGTTGTTAGACAGAGTTAAGATATAGAAAGGATA
>NW_013666122.1:187954-197873 GCF_000517525.1 Limulus polyphemus
AATGCCCAAAACGAGTTTTGAAGTCATTGCATTCACGTAAATCAAAAATAGGCAAGAGGATGGAAAAAAGAAACTCGCAAGAAACGGTAAAAGAAATTGCTGCAAGGCAAGCTCAAGATATGGAAAGGAGAGCTAGAAGAAGCAGACAAGAGAAGTTGATGAAACTGTTGTTAAACAGAGTTAAGATATGAAAAGGATAGCTAGAAGTAGCACACAAGAGACAGTTGATGAAACTGCTGCTACACAAAAATGAAATTATGACAGAATAACAAGAAGAAGAGAAAAATAATCAGTTACAGAAGTTGCTGCTAGAAGAGAACAGGATAGAGAATATCAAGCTCAAAGAAGGTTTGTTGTTGCTGAACAGAGTTTTAGGATGTATTTCAAAACAGCTTATGATTGTGATCCAATGTTAGGATCTTTATATTATTTATCATAGCATCCACCCCAAACATAACCCGGACGAACGACGAGTACCTTAGTTTGTATACTGTATCCTCGTAAATCTACAACTATCGACAGTATTCAACTGTCTGTATAAACGTACGTCTGTCGAGAGTATACATATATTTTCATAAATTTACATCTATTGAGAGTATCGGGAGTATGTATCGAGAATGTATCGTTAACTTCAATTTAAAATTCAGTATTTTTAAAGATCTGTATAAGCATGACATTCAGCCACAAAAGATATTAATGAGATAAAAAAATTTTGCATAAAGAAACAATTTCAAAATTTAAGAGTTTCAACTTATCGTACTTTAAATGTGTGCTTTTCTTAGTTAAGTCTAACTTTCTTGTTTACAAAATTACCTTTTCCACAATAAGACTGCGTGTCTATCCCTATCTGGGTAATCGTTAAAAAGTATATCTGGAATATTAAATATGTTAAACGTTTTTGTTGACTTTCGTTTCTTATTCCTGAAATATACAAATTACGCCTATTTTTTCAAACGTTATTAAATGTAGAAACCTCAGATTACTTATGAAGTGACAGCTTTTATGTAAATAACTTAAAGGAAGTAAAAGTTTACTAGGCTCAAACTGAATCTCCACCAAAGGGAAGGATTATTCTACAGACAATGTAATAATGGCTAAGTATTTCGGACACGAGAAGTCAAGATTAAGATCGTCTTTCTTTACGTCTTTTCCTTATTTCCATTCTTAATTTTCCCAAACGTATTTAAACTTTGTATTATTCTATCTTTTTTTTTTTTTACCATGCTAATGTAGGGAACTTGTTTGTTTGTCTGTTAGTTTCGCTACTCGACAGCTACCTACGCTAGTCGTCCCTAATTTTGAAGTGATAGACTAAAGGAAGGCAGCTAGTCACCGCCGCCTACAGCCATATCTTGAGCTACGTTTTACCAACGAATAGAGGATTGAACGTTACATTATAGTGTCACCACGTCTGACAGAGCGAATATATTTGAAAAAGGGATTCGAACAGATTGCGAGTCGGGTGCCCTAACCAGCAATTCCATGCTCAGCCTTAAAGTCGAGAATTAAGGTTTGCTAATAAAACTACACTATTCTCGAGATAAATGTTTTACTTTTTTATCTTTTATTTGTTTGTTTGTTTGTTTTTATATGAGCCTTACACGACAGGCTAACTGCGCTGTGCCTACTTCGGGTATCGAACCCCGATTATAAGCATTCTACATAAGCCCACAAGCTTACCGCATAGCCACCAGGAGAGCATTATTTTGCACTGCGGGTAATAAAAACAAAAACATTAGAGATTGTTACAACTCCAACACAGTAAACTTGCTAGAATTTATAGACGTACTAGGATTTTCGTTTTATAACGCCGTCTCTGACAGTGCATAGGATCTCGTTAAGAAATAAGACATAATTAGAGGTTTGAACATTAAACTTGAGCAAAGCTAACTATTATCTGCGATAGAACCTAGTTTAAGTGAGATGTAGACTTAGAAATCATTACAAAATGCACATGGTAATCTATCTTATCTTCTTTTACTTCGTGGGAACCTGTAATCTCTTCAAGATCGTTACGGACTTCAAGATGTGATAGTGATGACTTTTTATTATTTTTTTACAATATTTTTACTACCCTGAAATGGAGTCCCATTGTTGGATAGAAAATTTAAGAACCAAAATGACTGTCATGTAGCGTAGTATAGAATGTGACCTGAATAACAAAGACGAAATCATCATGTAGCGTAGTATAGAATCTGACCTGAATACAAAAGACGAAATCACGATTGTTATTTATTTACTTCGATATCCAGACGAAAACGAAACATTTATTTAGAAAAGGAATAATTAGTACAGCTTAATAGGATGATCACAAAAATAAAACCGTATCTTTAAAATTATCATGTTTTAAAATACTACTTATCTCATAGGGAAATCAAAGTTATCCAGAGACACGTTGAAAGATATATTTCTTCAGAACAATCCAAATGAATCAGAAACACGTTGAAAGATATATCTATTCAGAACAATCAAAGTTATCCAGAGACACATTGAAAGATACATTTATTCAGAACAATCTAAGTTATCCAAAGATACGTTGAAAGATATATTTCTTCAGAACAATCAAAGTTAACCAGAGACACGTTGAAAGATATATTTCTTCAGAACAATCAAAGTTAACCAGAGACACGTTGAAAGATATATTTATTCAGAACAATCAAAGTTAACCAGAGACACGTTGAAAGATATATTTATTCAGAACAATCAAAGTTAACCAGAAACACGTTGAAAGATATATTTATTCAGAACAATCAAAGTTAACCAGAAACACGTTGAAAGATATATTTATTCAGAACAATCAAAGTTAACCAGAGACACGTTGAAAAATATATCTATTCAGAACAATCAAAGTTATCCAGAGACACGTAGAAATATATATTTATTCAAAACAATTTAAGTTATCCAGAGACACGTTGAAAGATATATTTATTCAGAACAATCTAAGTTATCCAAAGACACGTTGAAAGATATATCTATTCAGAACAATTTAAGTTATCCAGAATATGTTCAATATGATTTCCGTTATTCTCACTAAAAATATCAAGCCTATTTGTAAATGAAGGTGTTGTAAGCATCTTTTGTTGTGAACTGTATTCATTGACCCTTGCAATATCCTGCACACTGACACGTGTTTTATTCAAATCACTGATCACGTCATATCCAGTACACTGACACGCTTTTTATTGAAATCATCGATCACGTCATATCCTGCATACTGACATGCTTTTTATTCAAATCACCGATCACGTCATATCCTGCACACTGACACGTTTTTTATTGGAATCACCAATCACATCATATCCTGCACACTGACATGCTTTTTATTCTGTTCCCCTAATCTCATAAATGCAAAACTATCCAATAAGAAAAGAGATATAGGTCTAAACATTAAACTGGTGCTTATCAATGTGATTCTGATGAAATTTTAAGTTTTATTTATAATCCCTATGTAGTTTCAACAAAACGTTTAAGATATGAAGAATGAATTGCAAGTAGGTTAAAGATTATCATATACACTTTAAGAAATTAACCCTCCAAGGGTGAGAATTGTGGCTGTATCTAACTCCTCTACCGGCACCTCGCATTCTTGTGGCCCGAGCGCGGCTTAGAGGTTATCTTGCGGGATGTGGCATCTAAGTTTCTATGGTTCGCGTCCCGTTACCACCAGAAAAAAATTACAATTGCATTCCGCACTTTTGGAGACCTAGGTGCGTTATAAGAGTGACGGTAAAATTTCACTATTCGGTCTAACAAAAGTAGTCCAAGAGTTGGCGATGGGTGGTGTTGACTTCCGCCTACTCTATTACTTCAAAATTAGGGACAGCTAATGTAGATAGCCCTTGAGTAGCTAGCTACAAGTGAAATTCAACAAATAAACACCGGAGAAAGAGGAAGAACATCCACAAAAGGAAATCTTTGTACTGAACATTAACCTGATTTGTCCCCCTGTGGGACAGCGGTAATATTACGGTCTTACAACCCCAATATCCGGGATTCGATTCCCGCGATGGACACAGCACATAGCCCAATGTGGCTTTGTTCTAAAAAAAAATAAACATGTCATAAAATTTCTGATAAAAACAATACAGTAATATCTTGAAACCAAATTTTATCAAAATATGAGATAGCTCGTGTAACTTCTTTAGATAGGTTATACTGGAATATCAAGTGGAATTCCTACTCCAAGCTCTGGCATGAAACGACATCAAAACCTTACTTTTCAAACCTCTTTTTTTTAATGGTTTTTTTTATATCAAGCTTTATCTACCACGGGTATCGAAACCCGTTTTCTAGCATTGTAAATCCGCAGACATACCGCTGTGCCACTGGGGGGGGAGGGGTATTTTTTTTTTCAATGGTGTATTGGAGCTTTTTGAAAATGTTTCTCACAGAATTAAACCTCGTGCCTTGATGAATGAATATGATTATCTGTAAAACATTTTTATACTTTTCCTACATTCTGTTTTAATTCGCAAATCTTTAAACTTGTTTGTTTGTTATGAATTTCGCGCAAAGCTACACGATGGCTATCTGCGCTAGCCGTCCCTAATTAAGCAGTGTAAGACTAGAGGGAAGGCACCTAGTCATCACCACCCACCGCCAACTCTTGGGCTACTATTTTACCAACGAATAGTGGGATTGACAGTCGCATATAACGCCCCCACGATTGAAAGGGCGAGCGTGTTTTCTGGGACGGGGATTCGAATCCCCGACCCTCAGATTGCCAGTCGAGCTCCCTTATCACCTCGCCATGCCGGGCCCCAGGGGTAAGTGATTAACAACGCTGTCTAAAATTTAGCTACTGCATGCATACATATTTCTTTATCTTATAAATTAAAATTAATGTTTGTGTGATTGAAGTTTCTATTGGCAGATAAGTAACTTGCCATCTGCCTTATCTTTTAATTCGGTCACTTAAAAAAAAAAGGGCTGAAATGAAACTTTTCGGTAACAGCTGAGCAAGTTGTTTGGTAATTTTTATCTACCGTAATGAACATCATTTAAAGAATTGATGCCGTAGGTTGAATCTTTCAAGAAGTTTAGAAAACGTGGAAAATAAAATTATTAACTTAATGGATCTGTTGCACCGCGCGAGATGTCTCACAGAAAACGTGGGAATTTTTTGTTTGTATTCTATTTTGCTAAGATTTTTTTTTTACATCAACGGACGAAATAAGAACTAGTAAGACACTGACTGTTCAAAATTTCTATCGTTTTGATTATGTCTTTTTAAATTATTTTCCGAAATAATTGTATTTAGCACAAGGTATTCGTAACACTTAATTCATTATTCGTATAAAATGTCATTGAAATGATTTAGTTATCCCCATTAGATTCAGGTGTTAAGGGCTCTCGACTTGCAATCTAAGGATCGCGGGTTCGAATCCCCGTCCCACTAAACAAGCTCACCCTTTCAGGCGTAGGGGCGCTATACAGTGACGGTCAATCCCATTATCCGTTGGTAGCCCAAAAGTTATCGGTGAGAGGAGATGATTAGCTGCCTTCCCTCTACTCTTACACTGCTAAATTAGGGACGACTAGTGCAGATAGCCCTCGTGTAGCTTTGCGATAATTTCAAAACAAACAAACAGTCCATTTTGGATTCAAGGAATGGCGTAGGTTTAGGTTCAGCACAGTTGTCGAAAGTACACCAACTTGGACTGGAAGTGGCCTGTAAATCCGAGGGTCTACTCTTTCTCGTCCCGTTCCCATACAATCACACTCCGCACTTTGGGGTCTTGGATGCGTATAAACGCAACTGTACAATACCACTATTCGATTAGAATAGCCCAATATTTGGTGGTAGGTGCTGTTGACTTCTTGCCATCCCTCTAGCGTATTAATTCAAAATTAGGGACGGATAGTGCAGGTTGCTCTTTTGTAAACTTGGGTAAATATAAAAAATAACCAACCAAGTACATCGAATTCGTTTTAACACCTTGGGCAAATATCCGAAATAACCAACCAAATATATCGAATTCATTTTAACGCCTTGGGTGAATATCATAAAAAAACCAACCAAATACACCGAATTCCTTTTAACACCTTGTGCGAATGTCAGAAATAACCAACCAAATATATCGAATTCATTTTAACACCTTGGGCAAATATCAGAAATAACCGACCAAATATTTGTTAAAATGAATTCGATGTATTTGGTTGGTTATTTCTGACATTCGCCCAAGGTGTTAAAATGAAATCGATGTATTTGGTTGGTTATTTCTGATATCCACCCAAGGTGTTAAAAGGAATTCGATAGAATCATAGCTTAGACGTGTTTGTACCTGTAGCAACATTTCAAGCTCCTTTTGCTGGAAACATAAAGCAGTGGTTCAGTAACGCCTTTAGCTCCCTCTTTGTTTTGCTTTCGAGAATAATTATTCAGAGTAGTTTTGTATATGCATTTGTGTGTGTGTACGCATGACACGTTTTCGTTTCAATTTTTTTTTTTAAGATTTTTCAGCTTTATTTCAGAAAGCAACGCTGCTTCATTCACTAGAAAGCTGCACTACGATTATTGTAAAATAACCAAATTCAATAAACCCTAAAAGCTACGAACGTATCGCTACATTCATGAAATACTGTTGTTAATGACAGTAGCATACCCGGAGTCGATCAAGGAAATTACCCGTTGAAAATACACTCCAACATGATCATCATGGACGAAAGCGCATCAAACCCTGGTGTCGTTAAGCTGAGTTAGATCTAAGTGTTTCTTCAAATAAGACATCGCTCCAGAATAAGAATTGGCGATTGATGCTGTTAACGAACTGATTTCCCCTCTAGCCTATCGGTTCAAAATTATGGGCAGCTGGTACAGATAGCCCTTGAGTAGCTTTGTGTGTACATTCAAAAACAAAGAAACGCTTATATTTGGGGTTCGATACCTGCTGTACGAACAGAGCGGATAGCCCACTGTGTAGCTCTGCTCTTAAAACAAACAAACACTACACATTTATCAATAGAACCTAATAGCTTCTATATAACTTTTAGAAAGTAATCTTTGGCTACAACTTAATTGCCCCCTGGTGGCTCAACGGTAAGTCTGAGGGCTTATAAAGCTAACAATCGGGTTTCGATAACAGTGATGGGTACAGCAAAAATGGCCAGTTGTGTAACTTTGTGATTAATAACAAACAAACATATTAAATTCCTGTATTTCTTAACTTGTTCTACTAAAGATGTTTTTTTGAGTTCATTATTATTATCTTCTGATCACAAATAGACTAACTCAGTATCAGAACTAAATTGTGACCTATAAATTAATCAAACCAGCTCTACATAACAAAGTAATATATATATATATACACATCAAGTTACTGAAATGCTTTGCTGTCAGCCATACATAGTGTTAATAAACATGGTCGTGCTTGGCATGGAATAGTTTTAGCTTACCTTACAATAATCAGAATTAGAATACGTGAACCAAACAAAGCCAGTATAGTACATATTTCTAGACAAACATCGTTCAAAATAGGTTTTTTTCGTTTGTTTTTTTACTGACTACATTATACAGAAATATTCTTACTAGATTAGAATAATAGTCGGATTTTTAAGCCTGTTAACGTTCCTATACGCATCCAATTATTAAAGATAGTCCATTTTGAAGTTTTGCGCTTAACAAACAATTCAGAAAATTGTATTTGGCACTAAGATATATTACTGGCATGATAATAATTACAATTCATTTACATATTCTCGTTCACACCATAACGTAATCTATATATAATCAGTTCAGCCCTGGTATTGAGCGAAAAACCTCGTCGGTACTCGATATGGCATGTGTAGTGTGGTTAACATATTATAACATATCCTTTGTTGCTTTCATTCGTGATTTTTTTTAGAATTCTGATCCTTTCTACGAGATCAAATTGATCATGTTAAGACGGTAAGTAAAGTAAGTGTCGTTAAGCCTTTTCTATATTAAATTATGTTACACAAAGAAAAAATTGATTCTATGATGTTTGACGGCATCAAAAACAAGCATACGTGATACTTACTAAATGTTTACAGTTTTTTATGTAGCTCGTGATAATTCATATCTTCTTTTTTAAGTAATATTTTAACGAACATTAACTAGATAAACGGTAATGTATTTGGTCTTCCTCCCGAACACATGTTTATGGCAAGACTGTTTACCTAGTTTTAAACTACTGACCAGAGGGAAGGAGACCAGTTACCACCACCCACCGCTAACTCTTGGGCTACTCTTTTACCAACGAATAGTGGGATTGACAGTCACATATAACGCCCCCCACGACTGAAAGGGCGAGCATGTTTTGTGGGACTACCACATTGACTTTTACCTTTATAACGCACCCATAGCTTAAAGTGCAGGGAATATTTTGAGGTGTCGAACGGAATCGAACTTGGCTTGCGAGCTACTAAATCCACAGCTCTTGCCACAAGGCCAACCCTTCTGAGTAGGAAGTGCGACACTGTAATATTTGTGTTTAATACCCTAAACCAAAAACAAGATAATTTTATGGTCGTGTTTACCTCCTGAACCGAAAGCACGGTAATATTATATTTTGTTTATTTCCAGAACCGGAAGCACGGTATTATTGTACTTGTGTTTAGCTCCAGAACCAGAAGCACGGTAATATTATATTTTATTTATCTCCAGAATCGGAAGCACGATAATATTACACTTGTGTTTATATCCAGAACCGGAAGCACGATAATATTACACTTGTGTTTATCTCTAGAACCGGAAGCAAGATAATGTTATATTTTTTTATCTCCAGAACCGGAAGCACGATAATATTATATTTTTTTTATCTCCAGAACCGGAAGCACGATAATATTATATTTTGTTTATCTCCAGAACCGGAAGCACGATAATATTATATTTTGTTTATCTCCAGAACCGGAAGCGCGATAATATTATACTTATGTTAATCTCCTGAACTGGAATCAAGTACCTTTATAATTGTCTTCCTCACCGAAACATGTTATTTTTTACAGCGAATGTTTTCTTCCTGGGCTAGATGCACGGCCATTTTATTTTCACCCAAACAGGTAGTTATATTTTCAACTAGTGAAAGAGTCCTTGTTACAGTAGAGACAAAATGGGATCTTAAAATAATAAATTATTAAACTTAAAATAGAAAATATCTAATTGTAGGAGTTTTGAAAAGTTGCTGATATCCCTCTTTTTACTTCGATTCTTAGGTACTGCCGGGATAATTATAATTTGTTTTGGCACAAAACTTTACAATGGGTTATCTGCCCTGTGTTTACCGCTAGAGGTGAGCACCAAATTCTACCTTTAAAACCTTGAAACTTACAACTGAGCTCCCGGGGTACCTAGTCTGGAGAAAGAACAGCACAGTTACGAACACATCGAGAAAATTGTTTATAATGTTGTTGTGGTTCTTTAAATGTAAAATAGTGGCTGAACAGATGTAAGATAATGATAAAGATTATGTTTTCAAAAAGGATAGTTATGTTCAAGAAAAAACCATTAGCAAAATGAGATTGTGCTGCTATCTAGTGAATAAATAATACATTAACTCCAACTCGATTATTCTCTAGAAATGCGGGCCCGGCATGGTGAGGTGGATAAGGCGCTCGACTCGCAATCTTTGGGTCGCGGGTTCGAATCCCCGTCCCACCAAACATGCTCGTCCTTTCAGCCGTGGGGGCGTTATAATGTGACGGTCAATCCCACTATTCGTTGGTAAAAGAGTAGCCCAAGAGTTGGCGGCGGGTGGTGATGACTAGTTGCCTTCCATCTAGCCTTACACTGCTAAATTAGGGACGGTTAGCGCAGATAGCCCTCGGGTAGCTCTGCGCGAAATTCAAAAAACAAACAAACAAACTTAATTATTATACAATAATAAGGTATTGTTTCAGACTTCTTTATTTAAGAGTAAGAGTAAATTAAACATAATTATTTGGATAACAAAGATACTTT
>NW_013666122.1:198758-207513 GCF_000517525.1 Limulus polyphemus
TTATGATATTGTTGTTCGATTTAAGATTGTTCCGTGATATAGTCATCTTTGTTAAGAATAACCATTGCCCCACCCTTGTCTCCTGGCATTATTATTATATGATCATGTTTTCTTCCTGAACCTTGTGTGTTTTCTTCCTCAACGAAACACGGTAATTTTACACCTTGTGTTTTCTTTTTTCACCGAAACACGGTCATTTTAAATTTTTTCCTGGGCTAGAAGCATGGTAATTTTAATTTTTTTCTTGGGCTAGAAGCATGGTAATTTTACATTTTTCCTTGGCTAGAAGCATGGTAATTTTACATTTTTCCTTGGCTAGAAGCATGGTAATTTTACTTTTTTCCTGGGCTAGAAGCATGGTAATTTTACTTTTTTTCCTGAGCTAGAAGCATGGTAATTTTACTTTTTTTTTGTCGCAGTGGTATGTCTGCGGACTTACAATGCTATAAACCGAGTTTCGATACTCGTGGTGGCCAAAGCACAGACAGCCATTGTGTAGCTTTGCGCTTAACTTCAAAAACAAAATAAACAAACAAACTATTACTTCTCCAGATACGCGCGCGGAAACACAGATAGACACACACAAACCCGATTGCAATACTCTTCCCCCCCCCCCAAAAAAAATGGTTCTTAAAATATTAACAGTTGTAAAGCCTAAATAACAGAGGAACTTAATATTGAATAAAACAAATATCGGAAGCTGTCTGGAGAACTGATGATATCCTTATTAGCTCCAACTCAATTATTTTCTAGAATGCTTCCACTTTGTACTTACCTTTTACAATTATAACTACTCCAACTAAACAGAATAAAAACAATGCAAACTAACTTTTTACAGGCATTTTTTTCTAAATTGTTTGTAAATATTACAATAAAAACCAGTCTAACTTTTTAGTGATTAAAAGAAAGATTTAAACAACCATTGAGGTATAAAAACAAATCAACGACATGTAGCTTTTAGCAAGAAAAACAAAGTTTAGTACAATTGTTCTAGTACATTCAAATAAAACTTGTTGTTTGTTTTTACAGCAGAGAAATAGAGTGTTTACTTTATTTTCTGACTTGTAACCGAAACGTTGAAATCAGCATACATACTGCATTTGGGAATAATAAGAACATCAAAACCAAATACTGATGTGCCGGGCGTGACCTAGCGCTTAACAAGCTCAGATTGTAAATTCAAAGGTTTATGATTCGGGAATCGCTGCCTTAAAAAACGCGCTTCGCCATTTAAGGTTATGTGTGTACTATAAAAATAACGATGAAATCCCACTATTCGGTCAGACAAGAGTAGTTCAAAGGTTGGCGGCGAGTGTCTTCCTTAAACTTTATGATTTGAAAATTAGGGTCGGCTATTCACGAAAACTGTGAAACAATCAAATAGACAAAAAGACTAACTTTGTGTTTGCGCTACAAGTGTGTTTTCATATAAGATATAAGTATTATATTCTAGAATCCGGAGCTCAAGTACCTTTTTATAAGCCACAAAAACACTCCGGCTACCCCCGTACAACCCCTGAATAAGTATTACTTACATCATTTTTTTACTTCCTGCTACTTGAATATAATAGTTTATATTTAGTGGAAACTAACACCCTTTATTCTATTAAGGAGGATCGTTATTTAACGGGTTTATACCAAATTTAATAATATGAAACTAATATTCAGACTATATTTATTATTTGAGCGGGAAACTAAAATGTTATAACCTATATAACAGATATTGTGTTTGATTTGCCCCAGTTTATCGTATCGTCCTGCGTATCGAAAGGTCCAAAGCTTTCTGATTCCTTGCTCAAAAAAAAAACGTACTCTTCACTTTGGGGCTGTAAATGCACTATAGGAGTGACGGTCAGATTCCAATACTTGATCCGCTAAAAGTAAACCAAGATATTGTAGTTGGTGCTATATCACTAGTTGTCTTCCTCCAGTTCAAATTTTGGAACGGTTGTCTACAGCGTTATCTTTGTGTAAAAATATCAAACCAGAACAGAAATTTCCGAATATTTTTAGTTACTGGCCTCCTCAGTAGCTTCAAGAATTGGTTTTATGACAGTATTTCGTATTCAATAAGAATGATTTCTTAGATGTTCTGAAGATAAAACGTGTATCTGACACCCACAAAATGTACATAAACATTCTGTGTATTGTTAAAGAATTACACAATTCTTTATAAATTTTATGTTTTAGTTCGTGCTAAACACCATCGCGTCCGTCGGATTTTATAGGTTGATGCCTATAAGCATGTTCGCAACCCTTTCTGTTCGTGCTTTATTAGAAACGATAGAAAACAATTATATCTGCCTTGACAGTGGCTCAAAAAAATATTACTGCATTTCATGACTTTGATTTATCCATTGTCACCAGCGCCGTTATTACATGTTCTATCGATAACATTGCAGGGCTGTCAGCAGTGGTGATATCATTCAATACAGGTTACCTCCTTTGGTTTACGACCAATATGTGTTTGTAGCCAAGAAGAGAACAGACTTCGACTTCCACAACAAGGACTTATTTGTTTGTTGGATTCCGCGTAAAGCTATTTGAAGGAGGACAGCTAGTCAACACCACCCACCACCAGCTATTGAGCTTTTCTTATCAGACCGAATAGTGCAATTTGGTACCGAATCCACGGTTCCCAACTGCGGAGTATGATTTTTTTATCTTGGGTGGTAATGTGTCGCGAACTTCACAACCACAACAAGAATTAAGAAAAAAAGGAGTAGGTGAAATAGCGCATTGAAAGATTGGGAGAAAAAACATTGGCGTTGCTAGATATAGAGCTGGGGAGAGGTCTGAAAACCTCAATTGTTTAGGTGGCTCAGCGGTAAGTCTGTGGGGCAAAAGATCGGGTATCGATACCCGCAGTAATCAAAATATAGCCCACTCTGTAGCTCTGCGCAACAACAAACAAAACTAAACAAAACAAGAAAGAACAGTTGTTACAATTTTTAGATTGAAATACCCTTACGTGTAATTTTTAAGAATTGGAGATTTATCTGAGTTTTTATTTATTTGAACTATACATGATCTTAAGTGCATATAACTAAAGCGTTTAGAATTTAGCCCATCCTCTTCATATTACTGTTAACTTTATAGCTACGCTGTTGGAAGAAAAAAATGTCCATAAAATCGTAGTGGGAGTAACAGACAGGGACGGAATAGCAGGCAAATAACCACACGACAACCACAAATATAACAAACCCAAGAACGTTACACGTGAAAGGTTGAAAGATTATACACAGAGAAGTACTATGAAAGCGATTAATAAGAAAACCATGCCATCAGTTATTCGAATGCAAAATTCGGGCATTTTGGATAACGTAACTTTTGTAAAAATTACTCCAAAACATGTCTATATCTACATCAACCGGTAAAGATCACCCAGGATAACATACTCTTGTTGAAAGATTATGCATGTTATGTTAATGACACATAGTGAGGAAGCGTGCAAAATTTTCTTCATTTGATGAACTACCTAAAGTTCTATAGCAGTGCCTACACGAAGGATAGTCATTCATCAGAAAATACAGTTAGCTACCTCATAGAAAGATAAATAAATAAGCAGACAAATCGATGAACCGTTTGGCTAGTAGAAAAAATATATACATAATTAGTGCATAACCATATTGGATAAACAGCTAGCCCAATGACAAAACAAATAACTAAGTAGGAGGTGACAAATAGATAAATTAATAAAGTGACTGCCTACCATAAATATGTATAGGTAGTACACAACTACATTGGATAAACAGCTAGACCAATGACAAAACAAATAACTAAGTAGGAGGTGACAAATAGATAAATTAA
Source organism: Limulus polyphemus (assembly GCF_000517525.1). NCBI lineage: Eukaryota > Metazoa > Arthropoda > Merostomata > Xiphosura > Limulidae > Limulus > Limulus polyphemus. The sequence continues at coordinate 202,569 of NW_013666122.1, forward strand.
TAAAGTGACTGCCTACCATAAATATGTATAGGTAGTGCACAACTACATTGGATAAACAGCTAGACCAATAATAAAACAAATAACTAAGTAGGAGGTGACAAATAGATAAATTAATAAACTGACTGCCTAACATAAATATGTATAGGTAGTACATAACTACATTGGATAGTCAGCTGTAGCCAATGACAAAATACATGGATAAATAGAAGGTGACAGATAGATAAATATGCACACTGAAACAGAAACATTATAATGTTTACATTAGTATGACACCATAATAATTGTAACAGTTCATTGATAAAGTAGTAAACATTTTTTGCATGACAAAAAAATTATTTCAAAATTTGAACTTTGAGACAAAAACTTATGTTAAAATTTGGAATAGCTTGACACCTTGGGAAACGTGTTTCTCTAATAAAATGGATTTAAACTGCTGAAAAGTTTGGTGCCTTTGATAAGCTGTTTTTGTTGTTGTTGTATTGTTTTTACTAAACTTGAAGGCTGTGCTTTTTTAACTCAACTTGTTTTACAACTTCAAAACTGCCTTTGGAAAGCTGTTTTTAGTATGGCAATAAACCGGTTAAAAATATAATTTGTTAGCAGACCAATCTATAAGGAAGAAAACTATTAAGTACTGTAAAATAGAGGTTTTTTATGTCTCACTACATAGGGACTGGACTCTACACATATACCATCAATAACCCAGAAATTATGTCTCACTACATAGGGACTGGACTCTACACATATACCATCAATAACCCAGAAATATGTCTCACTACATAGGGACTGGACTCTACACATATACCATCAATAACCCAGATATATGTCTCACTACATAGGGACTGGACTCTACACATATACCATCAATAACCCAGAAATATGTCTCACTACATAGGGACTGGACTCTACACATGTACCATCAATAACCCAGAAATATTCACAATGGTAAAGAAACCGATATGCATGTTTGATGTGACGGGGATTCGAACTCGCGACCCTCAGATTGCGAGTCGATCTCCCTAACCACCTGGCCATGCCGGGCCATACCAATTTTGCGTATTTCTTAGAAAAATCCTAGAATGAAGTACTACGACTTTAACGAAGAATATGTGAAGCCGTTAATGAAGTTACTACCACTGATGTGACTGCTACCGATAATGGGACATTTCTTGATGGAGCAGATGAATCCCACGTAAAGCAGAAGCCACTGAGATGGAGACCAGTTCGAAAGAAGAGCCGTCCTGTAAAATTAAGAGACTTTGTTGTATTTTAATTTTGTGTTTGTAAATTCTGTACATTTAATTAAGTTACTGTTAAATTTGTATTGGTTTAATGTAAGTAGCTGGCGCATGCATGACTGAATTTCTCGAAATATAGGGGAAGTTCCCGAATTTTGGAGATGCCTCTTTGTTAGTATATAAGCCTGAAAGAGAAAAGCCAGGGGATGGTTAAGCGAACAGTAGTCACGGTGAGTTTCGGGTAATTTACTTTTCTGTTTCGAGCTGGTGTTTGTGTTTTGCACTCGTAGAGAGCTAATTTATCGAGGTTGTGAATCGCTGTGATTTATAGCGTGTATTCTAAAAGTTATTAAGGCTAAAGTGACGAGAAATGTACTGACTGTGGAATTACTGTGTACTAAAAGTTTGTATCGAGAAAGAATAAACTGGTTTAATCAAGAAAGGACTTGTATCACTGAAGTTCCTCGGAAAGAATTTCTACCAGAAATTAACAAAGAAGTAGATACGTAACATTCCTTTCATTTCAACAAAAACCTATATCTGTTCAATCCACTAAAGTTGAGAATCCTTCTAAAAAATCCAGCTTCTCTAGTTCGAAATCTTCTGACAGTCAGGATAAAACTTATTTAAAACAATCAAGGCCTGTCAGCTATTTAAAAAAAAATCTGGTCATGTTATGTCCGATTGTTGGTGTTTGAAAAAGAAAAAAGAAAAGGAGGCAACACCCAGTGCGTTTGTGTCCACATATGGACGTAGTTTCACCAGATCACCCGATGTTGTTCATTTGGCCACTGATATAAAGGCTGATGTAATCGGGGAATAATTTAGACCTTTTGTGTCTGTTGGTTCTGTGTCTCTGACATATGACACTGGCAGTCCCATACCCATACGTATTTTACGTCATTGTTGTTAGAAAGTATATTGCCTTTAGATTCGAGTTCTGCCACTGGTGAGTCTGTTATTGCTCAGGGTATTGAGGGTTGCTTTGTTAATGTTCCTCTTCATAACATTTATTTAGCATCAAACCTAGTTTCGGGACCAGTTGTGGTTGGAGTAGGACCTACTCTGTCAATTAAAAAATTTGTTCACATAGCTTGTATAACATAATAACAAATGCTAGGAACGTTCTCTGTTATATTGTAATAAATGATAGATTGGTTGTTATATGCAATGTTCAGAAATTTAGAAATGTTATCCCCGGGTCATATTTCAACAGCTTAATCTGACAGTTTAAATATTTTTGTAAAACAACACGTATATTTTGTAAAGGTTAGAAAAAAGGAACAGCAAAAGTTATCCCAATAGCAAAACATCTTCTGTACAGTAACAGGCAGAGACACAACAATATTCATGAGCTACATCATAAACTGTTAACAGTTGTCTTTACTATTTTGAAATGCGAAATAAAGTCGAATAACATGAAAAGAGATTTTTCACAAAATGTTTTACAAGTATCAAGGCCTTTCTAATTGACATGAAAAGCGATTTTTTAAACAGACAAAAAGTGAGTTTTATAATACAAAATTAACTATGAAAGATCTAATTCGTCTTCTTTCTTAGAAAAACTGTACAATGAAGCACTGCGACTTTAATGAAAATATTATATGGGTTACAAAGTTAAAATAACATTTTTTATTTACCCACAATAAAAACAAACTTAAAGGTGGTCTAAACTTAAAAAAGTCCATAACGACCTTTTAGGTTTAGGTTTTTTTCATTGAAAATTTCTATTTTTGAAGCCCTTCAATTATCTGTCTTTTCTTCAGAAGTAAAATAAAATCGAAGTTAACTGAAATTTTCATGACCAATTAAAGCTTTAATCTTGGGAGATTTGATGAAAAGAGTTCCATTTTGAAAGGTGTACACTAAGTGCATCTTTCTAGTCGAATAACATGAAAAAGACATTTTTTACAAAGTTTTTGAAGTATAGATTTCTTGAAACAGGCGAACAATTACGTTTTTTAAATGCAAATTAAATGTGAAAGATCCAATTGTGCTTATTTCTTTAAAAAACTCCATATTGAAGCACTACTACTTTAGTGAAAAGTATTATATTAATTCTAAAGTTTAAAAAATCTTATCCAGAATAAACAGGAACTTATAGGTGGACTATTTTTTTGTAAGTCCTTGTATAATGAGCAGGTACCAGAGGATTGGAAGTTAGTTAATGTCACTCCTCGTTTCAAAGATAGCAGAGGGGTGTTACAAATGGATTTCAGTCAAACTGGATTAATGTTACAACTGGGGTACCTCAAAGCTCAGTTTTAGGACCTTTGCTCTGTTTAATCTAGATCAGTGGCATAGGTGAAGGAATGGTCAATAAATTACTAAAATTTGCAGATGATATTAAAGTTTTGGATGTTATTAGCTGCGAAGAGGATGCTGCTGCTTTACAAAGGGACTTAAATCATTTAGTGAGTTGGGCAAATAAATAGAAAATGGGTTTAAATTATAATAAATGCAAGATAATGCATGTGGGTTATCGTGATTTGAATTATAAGTTTAATTTGGATGGGAATAACCTTAACAGTGAATGATAGAAAGGAATCTTGGTGTAATGGTTGATCAAGCTCTTAAGCTATCCAACCATTGTGCTATTGTTAGTGGTAGGGTAAATGGGATTTTAAATTGTATCTAAAGAAATATCGAATACAAGTCTAAAAGAGGTTATAATTTCATTTTATAGATCACTAGTTAAGCCACATTTGGATTATTATTTGGATTTAACAAACCTACTTGACCATATGGAAGGCAGTCAGTCAGCAGCACCCTACCGCCCACCATCCAGACTGAAGGATTGGCTGTCACTCTTATAAAGGGTGGGAGGGTATTTTGTTGTATCGCACGGATCGATTGTTTGTTTGTTGTTGTTTTTTTTAATTTCGCGCAAAGCTACACGAGGGCTATCTGTGCTAGCCGTCACTAATTTAGCAGTTTAAGACTAGAGGGAAGGCAGCTAGTCATCACTCCCCAACGCCCCCACGGCTGAAAGGGCGAGCATGTTTGGTGGGACGGGGATTCGAACCCGCGACCCTCAGATTACAAGTCGAGCTCTCTAACCACCTGGACATGCCGAGCTTTAATTAAATGAATCTAGTTTGCTAAAATTTTCTGAAACCGTTTTGCCCTTCAGGTAATTTAGACGTTACCTCTTAGAATGTTGAGAGTCTATTAATAATTATTCTTTCTAAAATTTTGTCTATAGAACTTGTTAAACTTATTAGTCTGTAACTCTGGTTTATTCGCTGGAATACCTTCTTTTAGAAACATAAGAATAGGTGTTACTCGCTGATAATCCAACTTCTTAGATATATTTTTTTATTATTCCTGTAAACTCCCAGTGGAGCATAGGGCCGCAACAACACTGGAAGGTGTTGTTGCATTTACTGTAGCAGGTTGGCTTTTACGGGGTGGAGTTGCCAGCCCGGCGCCCAACCCTCCCCCTTTCTCATCCTGGACTTGGGACCAGGCAAAGGCGAAGGTTGGCATGTTTGGTGTGACAGGGATTCGAACCCGCGACCCTCAGATTACGAGTCGAGCGCCCTAACCACCTGGCCATGCCGGGCCCAACTTCTTAGATAATCTAATCTAAAACACATTAGGTGTGCAAAAAGGTGCAGCCAAAAAAATGATTGAACGTGTGACTTAAAGGAATGAAATCCGTGAAGTTATATAATGTTTTCATAAAAATACTAATGTCTGATGAG
>NW_013666122.1:208515-222697 GCF_000517525.1 Limulus polyphemus
GAATATGGCAAAATAATAATATATACTGTTTTTTTGTTTGTTTGTTTTTGTTGTTGTTTTTTGGCGCGTCGCGTTGGTTATATTTATAGGTGTGTGGAAAGTTTCTCGAAAATTCAAATTAGGTAACAGTACTAACACGCTATATTGGAGTTTACGTACACACGTATATTGTTGATTCTTACACTCGAGAATCTTCTACAACTTTAAAGAATAGGTGGGAGTTTCGCAATACATATTTAACAATATATTAAAATAAATACACAATAATAAATCCGTCACCGTGTACATTTGTATGTAGGCTGATTTCAAAAATATTAAATATTGCATTTGAAATACAGTCAAGGAGGGCGGAAGAGGTCTAGAAAGTACCTGATTCTCCCACAACCACACGACCAAATTACAATCCAGAGTTCGCAGTGCACCTGGCTGGCGATGTCAGTGTTAAAATAGTGAAAAATATGTATACGTCGATTCGCTTTTACTGTTTGAAGGAATTTGTTCCGATTTTGGGAGAGGGCGCGCAAATACAATATGGTTGATAGTTTAGGTGAAACTTCAAATTCCATGACGAGGAACCCACTTTGAGATTAATAATGCTTGGAGATGGCTTGAATGGGTAATGAAGAAAAACTTTAATATAAGTTTAACATAATAGCAAATGTATAACGTTTCGTCATCATCAGGTCATTAGGTGAAACTTGAAATTTTTGAGGTGGCCGTCATAACTACTAATATTAGTGGTAGGAAAATAGCTGAGGTATTATTTATTGTTATTTAGTAATATGTTAAAGAGGTTTTATAAAACGTCATTTTAAGGTTGCGTTTTTAGATCTTGTGTTACCTAAAGAACACAGAGTATCTTTAATAAAATTATTACTTAAACTTTAACAGTGTTACAGTCGCAGATCATGAAAATTAAAACACAATTTTAGTATTTATCAGTTTCAACTTCGGGTTACCGATTAGACCCCCCCCCCCCATCTAATTTCAAATTGGTATAATTCTTGAAAACAATATATCTTTATTTTCAGTAATGATAGCTTTATGTATTTTTATTGCACCTTTTAATGTTTATTTTATTAAGAAAAAATAGAAGCACAATTTCTTATCCTTTGTTCAATTGAGTTTTTAATTCACCAGTCCAATGGACGAGTACTACAGCTAGTGGCAGTATATATACATATTCAGGGTAGGCTTGTTCCTTATAGAAAAAAAAAAGGATCTGGGACTAAAAATCCAGTATACAGTGGCTAGCATGGGCAAATTAGATAGTGTTATTAACACAATGATAGTAAATTGTCTGTATAGACATTCTACTTTTATTCTTATTCATTCCTAATGGTTTTCAAAGATAAAATATTCATCATCAAAAGTTTAGTTTTCTAATGTAAACTGATGTAATTTTAATTTATTTTTTTAAGTAAATTTAGGCTACCTGATAATTTCAAAAATACTACATTTTTACTTTGACTAAATACATTTTTGCCTAATAAATATAATTACTTGTTCTTGGTTATCCATCTCCCTTGGTTAATCACAATGTCTTTGAGTATCAGAGTTCTTACAGATACAACATTTACAGTTCCAACACTGTTGTAAAAATGCTTATGAACATCAAACTATATTTAATTGTCTGAAATAACAGCCTGAAGGTGTTCACAGTATTGCAAGAGCTTGAACTAAAGGGTTAGAGGACATGGTAGTGTAGTGTTCCTGTTTCCTTAACATAGAAATAAAGCAAATGTCATTGATATATTTTTTTTGTTTATGGCAGCTAAATACATATTTAGAATAGAATTAAAGTCCAAACCAAAGACATTAACTGCCATGCCTGTCAAAAATTGTGTTAATACCAGTGCCTTTTGAACTGCTTGCTCTATAAAAACAAGAAAATTATACTTTAAGGATCTTTGTGTTATGGTATTTTAGAACTATCTTTTTAAGGTGTCACTTGTCATTAAGAAGAAACGATCTTTTAGATGAAATGTAGCTTTAACTTCTATGGCAGAAAAATGAACATTTTAAACTTAAAGTAGTTGAAGTGTTTTTGTTTTTTCATTTTCACACTTCAGCCATGTAAAATTTTATATTATGTATGTAGAGTATACTGCTACATACCCAATTGGGCATGTTAAAATTTTAAGAATTTTTTGCCCCTACATGTAGGATATCACAATTTGAATTATGAGGGTAATTTTGGTGGAAATAACTAACTGTGCTATGGAAGAAAAGAATCTTGGTGTTGAGTCTCTTGAGCCATCCAAACAATGTGTTGTTGTTAGTGGCAGGGCAAATATAATTTTAGATTTTATCAACAGAAAAAATTTAAAAGAGTCTATAATGTAATTGTATAGGTTATTGGTTAGGCCACATTTGGAGTAGTGTGTTCAGTCTTGGGTTTCTTGAATTGTTAGACGGGCAACTAAGATGATATATCTAAGAGTGAAAGGTTGTCATATGAGGATAAGTTAAGATCTTTGAACTTCTTTTCTTTTGAAAAAAGAAGAGTTAGTAGAGACCTGATTGAGGTGTTTAATATTGTTAAGGAAATCAGGAGTGTTGAGGCATCATCTTTTTTTCATACTTAATGGTGAGAATGGTAAGAGGAGGGGACACAAATATAAACTTTGGCAGGGTAAGAGTCATTTTCAGTTTAGACAGCTTTATTTTTCTAATAGAGTGGTTGGCCTTTGGAATGGTTTACCTTCAGATGTGTTAAATGTATGTAATTTAAGGGAAGGTTTGATAAATATTTGAATCATAAGGGCTGATTTTGAGTGTTTTGTTTTTATTTTAGAGTTTAGTATAGTGGGTTGGATGACCTAGTTGGACCAACAGGTCTCTTATGCTTAAATTGTGTGTCTATATTTATGGTCTTTAGGATGAATGTTACACCAATATTATAGTTTATTACATAATGAATAAGGTTTATACTAAAAGATTTATGACTAGTAGGAAAACACATGGCAAGGAAATAAACAGAGAAAATTAAATGTATAGTAGTACTGAAGACCATTTTCCTTTGTTGTTTGGTGTAAGATAATTTAATATTTTGACAATGGTAGATTTAAATTTTTCAACTTCAAATTTTTACTGATATCCCCCATTTAATTTCCTATCTAATTTTGGAAAAACTATCAAATCAGCACAACTTGACACAGTGATATACAGGATGACATGAATGGGTTGGACCCTCCATCTAATTTCACATTAATAAAATTCTTGTGTTTCTTTTCAGTATTGGTACCATTTTGTATTTTTATTGAATTGATTATGTTTATTATGTTAAAAAAAATAGAAGTACAATTTTCTGTCCTTTGTTACTAGTTTATATTTTACCCATCCAGCTAGTGTCATACCATGCATTTCAATTTTCTTGTGATATTCTGGTTTATTATTCTTTGCTTTGTATAGGTTTTATGTAAAAAGTGGTTGAAAATGCAGTTAAGTTGATTTGTTCTAGCTACCTTTGTTACCTTGTTATTCCATGAGTAGATAACACCTGTTCTGGCTGGGTAATATTGCTGCATATTGTGCTGTGATATTGACAGCAGTCTCCTTCAGTGGTAGTTCAGTTGGTATTTTAGGAGTTACAATCTCATATGATATTTCTTGTGGACTAAAGAACGTTGAATTAAAACAGTCTGGAATATGATCTTAAAGAGTAGGCAGCTTAGAGAATTCATTAGAAGCAGGAATCTCTTATGCCATAAGGGAAGTGTACTTTATGTCCAGTCTCGTTATTCCATTTAACATCACAACTCAGGTATTCTACATTGTTTTATAATCAGTATTTTCACTGAATCTCCTGTTATTAAACAGTTGCTCAAAAATTTAATTCAAATTTACCTGCTTATACCACTGTGTGAGGAAGGAGACAATGTTGGTGCTGTGGCTGCAAGATACTGTATTGTAAATTTTGTTATATTTGCTGAAATGTGTATTGCCCTTTGCTCCTGCTCTTGTGTGATATAAATTAACCAAAAAAGAATTAATAGTTAAGGATATGAAATTTTCTACAATTAAACTTACAACCAATAGGAATAGTTGGCCGTTGAAAGAAGATGGTTGTCAGATGTACAAGAAGTCCTCTGCTGGATTTTGGACTTTTGCCAATGATGCAAATGTCCGTGACTTCCATTTCACTACAATTAATGACTCGTGAAGAAGAGCCGTTAATATTTGGTGCATCCAGAATGACTGTCGATGCTCTTCCTCTTAGGATCAATCTTATTGTGAGGGAAATATGGATGACTCTGGTTTGTTGTGGCATACAGTGACCTTGAAGTGGGTTGGTCTACATGGGACCCTAGACTTTAATTAGCTAAAATCATTCAACCTCAACAGCTATTGTCAAAGTTACCTGAGAACGTGACAGAGACTAGAAGTGGTGTTGGTGGATGATTTCTGTCAACTGGAACTATTTCATCAGCAGGTACCGAATGGGGAAGTGAGTGGATCATGGATGCAGCGGTGAGCAAGAGCAGGAATATATATTGTCCGGATGACTATGAATCACAGAGAAGCCTGAGATTGAGCAGAACTGATGGATGAGCCATCTTGCAGACCTCATCATTTTTGCCAACCTAGAGTAAGGAACCTACTGCTCATGTGTAGGGGTACCCTGTGCCTACAACATTAAGAACATCTCAGTCAGATGTCGCAGAAAGTCTTGAAGAAGAGTATCAGTTCAAAATCATCCTTTCCCATGAATAAGGCAAAACAGATCACTCCACCAGTATTTAAAGATACAGCAAAGGAGGATTTAGGACATTTACTGAAGTGTTTCAGGCAAGTTACTACCTGGAATGGTTGGACTCCTAAACAAGCTGTACAACACTGTTCTGAGTTTAGACAGTCTGGCCCTAGACTTCATCAAGCACTTAAATGAATAGTAACTCTGAGACTGCAAGACAGAGGCTCAACATGGTTAAAATAAAATGGAGCAACACATTGGGCTGAATTCAAGTCTTGAAAAGCTTGAATGCTTATGTAGATAGTCTGTATTGTTCTCTTGGTAAGGCATACCATACAATGACCTTAACAGATTGGTGTCTGCATATGGTCTTACAAAAATGATCATGTTCTCATATCTGTACCTTTCTCCATTCAAAGCACCATTCTGGATGATGTTCAACTCTGTATGTCCCCTGAGAATGATACCACCCAAAACCATCACTAACCCACCTACATACTGGTCATTTTCTATCAAATTCACATCTGTGTATCTCTCATTAGGTCATCTCCACACAGGAATGTGTCCATCGTGATAGTCCAGGCAGCATCTGGACTCATCCATGAAGAGGAAATTTGACCAAAGAGCCTGTACTGTCAGTGTGGAACTTGCACTGCTGGTTTTCTTTGCTCTCAGGCCAGCTGCGTGGAGTCTGTCTCTCACTATCCATGTGAAAACTAGCTCCTGAAGTTTCTCTGAAGCCTTGTAGCATTAAAACTTCAATTTTACTTGCTGATGTGTTGTTTCCCTTTGACGACCACCACCCTGCCTTCTGTTCACTCTTCCTGTCTCTTGAAAGTGATTCCATGCCCAAGAGACTACACTTTGACTGACTCCTAGTGCAGCAGAAACCCTATTCCTCTTGAGAGCTCATACACACTCAGATGATGCCTACATGGCATTAAAGTGCATTGAATGAAGCAGTAAAGCTAAAGAATGTGTCTTGGAATGGTTACAATTTTCTAATTAAACAACCACAAAGTGCTTTTAATACTTTGAAAATTCCAAGGATAGGGGATGACCCATTTTCTACTAAACTGTGATAGTCATGATTGACCACACAGTCTGAAAAGCACTTGATAATTGCAGGGGACATGTCAAACAAAGCACCTGTACAAATATTATTTCAAAGAAGTTTTATTTAATAAACCTATTACTAGAAAATGGTGATCCTTAGCAAATTTTGAGTAGTATGTCAAAAAGTATTAACTTGGTATACCCTGAGTTTTATTTGGTCATGATAAATTATTTTCAATAATGCAGATTGAAATTTGCAGTAAAACACACAATTTTCTAAATATTTTGTTAACATTGTTTCAGTACAGGATAAAGTATAAAATGCAGACTAAGTATACTAAGAGACAGCAGAAAAGTCACATGTGGGGAAACTTTGGAAAATGCCTTAAAGCTCACACTAAATTGGAAACTGAAAGAAAGTCTTCAAGGAAGGATGATGCAATCAAAAAGTAAGGGTTGGAATTTCTTATCCTGAGTCATTTTACGTGTAGGATCCAGTTTTGTAGTCTAGACCCCATTCCTTTTCTACTGGAACTAGGTGCTGTTTACATAAGAACCAGATGGTAGTGGAAAGAACGTGTCTGAGTCAAAATGTAAGGGTGTTGACTATTGTCACAGGAATGGCAAGAGAGAACAATACTGCATATTGTACACGGATGTCAACAATGGTGGCCTTCAATGGTAATTCATATAGTAACTAGAGATTACAATCTCACCTATTTTGTAATGAAAATGACCAGTCACGCAGGTGGTGCTGGTCACTCTAGGTAAATATGAAGTTTCTTGCAAACTAAAAAATGTTGAACTTAAATTGTCTGGAATAGTAAGCAGTTTATAAAATCCAGTAAAAGTAATAGTATTTTGTATGATAAAACATGTTCACAAACTGTGTTTCTGTTTAATGTTTTAATAAAGACTGTGCATTTTGTATTTCACTTTGTGTCATTTCCACTTAATATCATGACTGGGTTATCTAGAGATGCAGCATTACTTCATAGTCACTGTCTTGACTGAATCTCCAATTATTAACCCTTATGCTGCAACATTTGGATATATCTGAACAAACATTTATACCTGGTGGCTGTGAAATTGGGATTTATCCCATGGCTACCAAAAAAAAATGTTACCCTCTACTGTACCATTCATGTGTGTTGGCATTGGGATCTAGATGCTTTAAAAAAAATACTGCAACGAGCAGGAACATCTCTGCATTCTTCAAACAACTGATATATTGCACAGTGGAAGGGTTAAGTAAACATATCTGATTGCTCAAAGGTTAACTGAGTTTTAGATTAATAAACTAAAATACTAACATTCCATCTAAAGAATATTCATGTTTGTTGAAACTGCTTCTAGTGTGGAAGAAATTCATAACAGCATTTAGTCATTTTACTGTATTTTATGTAGCCATGTGTGAATGTGTAGATAAGTTTATTTAGGTATGGCCAAAAGATCTTTTATGAAAAAAGAAAACCTTCTTAGAGGTTCAATAACTAAAAAAGCCCCCCCCCCCCATCTCTTGTAGTGTATCAGTTATTTTGCCAGAAAGGGAATACAAGGTGTCTGTAGTATGGTACGTCTGTTGCCACAAGAAATCATGCTCTGCACTTTGAGATTGTGTGCATTATAAGAGTAACAGTCACATCACACTAGCACAGGAGGTGGCAGTAGGTGCTGTTAATTAGGTGCCTTTTCTCGTTTTGTGCACCCAGTTTTCCCCTTTTCTGAATTATCATTGTATTTAAAACCACCTTTCGTTTGGGAGCACAAAGTGTTAAGGCATTGTTGTTGAATTTCTGTTCATACATTTGTTGAAATTTAATTGTTTTTAAAATTATCTTTTTAAATTAGCATAGTATATTCTTATGGGTGATAAAACGTGAACTAATTATTCTGCCCTAGGGTTGTTTGTATGCAAGTACGTGTTATGTTGTTTGTATTTAATTTAAGGTAAGGACATCAAGTAAGTAGGAGGAGACTAAAAACTGTTTAACTCATCTGTCACATTAAAATCACACAACCAACGCAAGTATTTAAACAAAATTCAGTTTAGCTAATTTGTTTTTCAGTCATGACATGGAATGTTATGCAACATAACCTATGTCTCTGAAGTAATATGACTGAATGTGCATGGGGTAAGTCCATTGGAAAATGAATGTTGACTATAGTTCTGAATTTGCTATGTTTGTTTACATAAAATGTAGCAAGGTTGAAATAAAGTGTACAAATCTGTTGTACACAAAAAATTGGATGCATAAAAAATACTTCTATTAAGATGTATTTGTGGATTGACAATATTAGTCTGACTAGTTGGAGTTGATGTTCATGTGAATAATAAAAATACTTTTGTCCGTTGTACAGTTTGCATGTTTCATTTGTGCAACCTCTAGAACCTCCGAAATGCATATATATACAGTTTTTTTCAGTATCTCTACATATATTGTATTTACTGTTTCTAAGTCATCACTTAGGGTAAAATGAATAGTTGATAACTCTGACATCAAATATGTCATAATGTGTTGAATTGCAATCTGTACAAGGTTGTGGCATGTGCACTCTGAGCTGCACCAGTACACACAGTAAACCTAAATATAATGAGATTTGAAATATAGCAACTTAGAATTTTCATGGAATTTGTTTTTAATGATGTGGTAGAAATGTACTTCATTGTGAATTTTTTTACAGAGTTATCAACAAAAGCAAGATGTTTATTTTTGTTTCGTGTACTTGTAATTAGAGGCTATACTAGCAGAGACCCACAAAACATTTGGGGTTAAATTAGTATCTTTATTGTAACAGTACTTCTTTAAATACAGGATTTCTAGAATAATACAACAGAATTATAACCATAGACACAGAAATCTACAAGTCCACTTGTCTTACGCCTAACGTTAGTTAAGCCTTTGTTAGGTATGGCTTATATTCAACATAAAAAAAAAAAAAAGAGAGAGAGAGAGAGATAAATTAATACTGTAACTTGCATATGTTTTGTGCTTTAGTTTAGTTAATGCTATACTTTACCGTACCTAATACTATAAATAAATAAACTTGTAATGTTATTCTCTGACCTAAAATTTGACCATTTTAAATACTTTGATACATTTGTAATATGTTGTCGTACAAAACATCTACTAAAGTATATTTATGTCTCTTGAAATGAAGTGCATGATCATATGTATTTAGATAGTAAGGCACACACATTTTCAGGACAGACAAAACTGAGTGTTGTTATAATAATTATGTATAACATTTAATTACTAATTTTTCTATCATAATAATAAGAGATTTTGTATTTCAATAAAATTAATATTTTGTATATTAAGTATCTTGAGACTTATCACTTCTTGTGCTCCTAGTAACAAGTTTGCTCCCTGTTGTACATAATAAAGGATTATATACACATCTCTAAGTTCATAAAATAAAATTTCACTGGTTTATGATCCAAGTTCTTTGTATTAATGTAGTAAAAGCCTATTTCTAGTTGTTGTTGTTTTTTCAATATTGCTATACTATAGATATTTATATAAAATATAATACATTGTTATGATGTTCATTTTCCCTCAAAAGTTTCTTTTATATATACATATATAATCACACACTGATATTTATTTGCAGAGTTGTCCCAAGGCTTTCTGGAGTATGTATTTTGATGCCATCTATTAAAAATCTTTATACTGAGTCTGGGCTGGACTTGTAGAGCTTTATATCAAGTGAAACAAATTATTATTGTAAATCAGAAAATTGTGGCTATTGTTCTATCCATTCAACATTAAATATCAAAAAGTACAAGAGTGGAAATTATTAATTGTTGAGAATGTTCTACAGTTTAATATAAATATTTCCACAAATAAAATGTCTTTCACGTGCTACAGCGTGTTCTTTTGTAACATTTGTGCCAAACAGTTTTCTGGACCAATTCCATATAAGATCCACATGGAAAGTAAAAGTCATGAAAAAATGCTGAAAACTTGGAAACTGGGGAAGGAAATTCAATCAATTCAGCAGGCTGAAGGCTCTCCTGATCACTCTGTTTCTCCTCTAGAGGCATACAGTAAAGATACAAAATCTGATTCTGAACCTGCTCTTGAAAAGTTTCAAACTCAGCCTGACAATATCCAGAATTGCCCATTAACTTGTAAATATTGTGCAGTAAGATTCTCGGGCCCAGAGTGTGCTAAACAACATTTTGAAAGTCCCAAACATAATAAAAAAATACAAAGTTTATCCCTGGAACAAAGCTTAATGACAATGTTAAGAAATCCTGGTGTAACACAAAATGACAAGCAGGAGAGTAAAGACAGTTGTAATGAGGTAAACACTGACAGAATTTGTAACGATACAGATAGCGCAGCTGAACTTGTGAATGAGAGTCTTCAAACTAGATCTCATAATTTTATTTCAGAATTCAGAGATTGTCCATTAATTTGTGAATGTTGTGCTGTACGATTCTCTGGCCCAGAGTGTGCTAAGCAACATTTTGAAAGTTCCAGACATATGAAAAAACTAAAAAATTTAGCCCTTGCAAAAAGCTTACAAAAATACATAAACCAGGAGAGTAAAGATAGTTGCAATAAGGCAAACGCTGATAAAACTTGTGAAGATACAGAAAGTAAATGTGAAGCTGTTGGAGAGAGGCTTCAAACTAGATGTGATAATTTTCATATTGCAGAACACCAAAGTTGGTCATTAGCTTGTAAATGTTGTGCAGTAAGTTTCACAGGCCCTGAGTGTGCTAAGCAGCATTTTGAAAGTCCCCGACATTGCAAAAAAATACAAAACTTAGACCTCGCAAAAAGCTTAATGAAAATGTCAATAAATTCTGACACTACTAAAAATGAAAACCAACAGAGTAAAGACACTTGTATTGAAGTACACACTGATGGAATTTACAAAGATACCGAATATGAACATACCACTGCCAATGAAAAGCTTCAAACTGGGTCTAATACATTTACTTCAGAACCTAAAGATTTTCCCCTAACTTGCGAATGTTGTGAGGTAATGTTCACAAACTTGAGGTGTGCTAAGCAGCATTTTGATGGCATTCAGCATAAAACAAAACTACAGTGTTTAACTACTGAAAAAAGCTTATTAAAATTACCAATATATTCTGACCCCAAAGAAATTAACAGTAGGAAGGTAAATACTGAGAGAATACATTATATCTTAGAGCAGTCTCCAGATAATAAAGTTTATCACAACATCCCAGATATTTTGCTGCAACATTCTAATGGGCACTCAAAGAAGTTGGATAAATCTGAAATTATTCCTGGGGCATCATCAAACTCCAAGCAATTGGAAAATCATATCAGTAATGCTAAAATCAAGAGTATTACTAGAGACTCTGATAATAAGAAAGGTGCACTTTTGTGTGATATCTGTAATATCTCACATTTTAGTAGCTTTACAGAGGCATTAAGACATTATGAAGGTGAAGAACATGAATCAAGAAAGAAAGCCTTATTGTCTTCGTATTTTGAAAATCATTTGTGTAGTCCCTATAAAGAAAAGAAAATCATGGACACTGAGGTACTCAGTACAGTTAAGATGCATATGACACAGAATGAAGATACAGAAGAGTTTTATTCTTGTGTCGATACTCCTTCCAATAATTATTTAATATGGTGTCCAAAAGTGGATTCTTTAGCTGACCCTCAGGCTAAAGACTGTAGTGAAAACTTAAATATCTTTCAGCCAAATGAAAAATTTAAGAGGAAATAAATGTAACAAATAGTTTGTTCCAGAATATAGTTATTTGCTTAATAATTTAACTATAACAACTGTACTACAAGTTAGAAACATCACCAAGTTAATAAAGTATATACATACACACATACATAGAATAAATTTCCATTTGATATGAATAAATGGGATCCTATAGGCTCAAAACCTTATAGCATAAGCACTTTCAGAAAATGGACTTTTCTTCATCATTGATGTGTAGGAAATGGAGGTCCTAAAGGTTTGCATAAGATGTAGAGAGAGTGTTCGTTTTTTTATATTCCTTCAAATTAAATCTTTAATAAACATTCTCTACCAGCAAAATTTGAAACTAAAAAGAAGTATTCAGGATTGTAACATACAAGGTGATTACAGTTACATTATGTGTTCCAGTGCTTATAACTCCCAAACATACTTCATATGTTAACAGAATGAAGTGTGCATACACAAGGTCATGGGCAAAGCATTCCCCAAATTTGCAGACTTCGCAAGATGCGAATTATACCAAAACAACTGTGTTTTTAAATAATTTGAAGTTGGTGAGTAACGGTGACAGGAAGAAATGGAGTCACCAGTTCTAGTCCTCTGCCATTTTCAATAACAGTTTAAGCAAGGTGTATCACTACTGTGTTTAGATCAAGAATATAGCACTGAATGCTGCTTTCAAGATCAACAATCGTATGCAGATGGTCATAGGTTTCATTTAGCCATGTAAACAGAAACCTGCAGATAAGCCATTCCTCAAATTTGAAGACTTTGCAACTGTTTTTTAAATAATTTGAAGTTGATGAGTAACGATGACAGGAAGAAATGGAGTCACCAGTTCTAGTCCTCTGCCATTTTCAATAACAGTTTAAGCAAGGTGTATCACTACTGCGTTTAGATCAAGAATATAGCACTGAATGCTGCTTTCAAGATCAACAATCGTATGCAGATGGTCATAGGTTTCATTTAGCCATGTAAACAGAAACCCGCAGGTGCGAGATCTAGAACTTTGGTGGCCAAATGTGTGTAAATCTTCTAGTGATGGTTCATTGACAAAAGCATTGCAGAACTGTTTCTTCACAGTTGGTTGTGTACCACCTTGTATAAACAGTGTCTTATTAACATATTAGAAGGATGTAGCTAAAAGGAAAGTATTGAAGGCTGTGCTCTATTAACTGTAAATAACTGAAGGAAGTAATCACATGATCCAAGATAAACATTTATTTGTAAAATAAATTCATTCTACAAAATAAGTTGAACTAGTTTCAACTACAACAAGAGAGGTGTAGTTGTAAAATCCACCTCTTTTCTGTGCGAATCCATACCAAATTCACCAAAAAAATTTAAAGCAGATCTTTTCATCCAAAAACTACAACCACAGATGAACAGGGACAAATGATGGAACTTATAATTAGGTTTTTTTTATTGACTTCTGTTATTACAGTAGGAATGTTTGGTAATTGTCGAAGTGTTTAATTTGCACTAATAAACTTCATTCCATATAATGTTAACTATACGTACGAATTAAAATGTCTTATGTAAACCACAATAAGCTTTGTAATGTCAGTAATGGTTCTGAAGAGGCTGTAAATTAAAGTGTGGGGAATAAGAAAATCTAAATTTCGTGTTATAAGGTGACTTGTTTCTAAAATAAATAAATTGGAATTTATTAGATTAATTTTATTTTAACTATTGTCATAACAGTTATTAAAAGGTCATATCAAATTAGTTAATTGTCTCAGATTTCATTTAAAAGATGTATATAACTGTGATGCGTGCATCTTCACTTCATTCAATATTATAACCTAGGATCTTCTCTGCTAAGCATATTTTCAAAACATACAGATTTTCTCTGTGATTCTAGTTCAACCGTGAATATAAGTTAACTTGGATTTACATTTAAATTATAGAAAAAAAATCAAATATAATGTCATTTACTTAATGGCTATAGAAGTTCAAAACACACAGATTTTCAAATAAACTTTTGAATAAATTACTTTACAGTTTCTAAACATCGTTAAATAACCAGCAATTGCCAGAAAATCAAAAAGTTGGTAAAATGGATTTATAATGTACAATCTACTGCAACATTTTACCACACAACCGAGACAAACTTGTTGCACATCATGCAGATGAAAACAAAATGTTTAAAGTTTACTCTTTAGGTTTTGGAAAATTTTAAGGTGGTAAATATAATTTTAGCAGTACCAAATGGGTTTGTAAAAAAATCAGATGTAAATTGTGTTATATAGGTGTAAAGTCTGGGCTTGAAATTAATGTTAAGAAACTGCTGGTTTAGTACATTTTAAAAGAAAGAATTGTAGATTCTAAAATTGAAGTATTAATACACCCAAGACGCATGCATTTCAGTCATTTACGTGGCTAGATTCTGAGTACAGAAGGTTATTAACGAGATAAATTCTTTTACTGTTTCACAATTCCCATTTGAGTTGCACCTCCTAGCTAGGCCAAGTATGAGGAAATATGGATAGCTTTTGTCATTTAAGCTGTAACTTTTAATAATAAAATACTTTTTTTTTTTGTAGAGGTTGGCAATTGTAGACTGTTGACCCAGGCACTCTTTGCCAAGATACATCAGTTTCTGCCTAGATCGAGCACCTTGTAACATTTTGAAAGTTAAATAAACTCTTACACGTAATTGAGTTCCAATGTTCAAAATTACTCGAAAAGGAACTTAACACAGAAAGTTTGTGACAACTTGAA
>NW_013666122.1:222763-225241 GCF_000517525.1 Limulus polyphemus
AGCACCTTGTAACATTTTGAAAGTTAAAATAAAACTCTTACACGTAATTGAGTTCCAATGTTCAAAATTACTCGAAAAGGAAACTTAACACAGAAAGTTTGTGCAACTTGAAGTTCTTAACAAAGTCCTGTGTATGTGTATCTGGAATGTTCCTTAATGCAATTACTTGCAAGTTTCTAAAGAGAGTGATATTAATAGCGTAAATAATCAACCTTGAAGCTTAATGTATTCTAATATGGAACTATATGAAAAATAAAGGTTTAAGTAATTTTGTGATTATATTTCCTTTCTTTGTAGTAGATTAATTTAAAATTCCATCTTCCAATATAATTTGATAAAAATTGAGAGTTGTTATTGCAGATTTAATTAGACTGGCTCAGATAGATTGTAGGTCATTGTGAAAATACTTCTGTTTTGGTAATGTGAATATTAGATTTGTCTTTTAACTTCAATTATTGTAGGTGTAAGCTTGTTAACAAATTTAGTTTTGCTTGGTAAGACTCCTTAGGAACAAATTATATGATTTAATATACCTTATGACAAATAATATACAAATCTACTTAGAAAACATTATTCATTCAAATGCTAGTCTTAATCTGGGAAGTTTTGAAATATATAAAAATACACTTTTTATATCAAGTATATAATATTAAAAGTTTTATAAAATATGAGAACTGTGTTGTGGAGTTCATATAAATTATATAGCAAGATGTGATTCCATAAAATAAAATGTACCAGATGCATGGTTATATTTGTATAAGTAATAAAACAAATTATTATTTTATATATATTCATTGATTCACCATTGTTGTCACACAATTTCCTGTTGTTTCCTATATGAAAATGCATACATTAGATTCCAAGCTGTAATAGCATTATTGAGTTACACATTTTTGAAATCCACAATATCAATGAAATGTTTAATTCATACATAAAGTTATAAATAGTTTGTACGAACTTCAATGGAAGACAAAAACATCATGGAATAATATGTTTATACATTAATCATCATTATTTGGAAGATGATAAGTTTGATTATAGTAAAATTAAAAGAAGCTAAGCATAAAATGTGTTCAGAGCTTTGACTACATAAACAAAACAGTCATCACAAGTTATTTCACATACATTGCCAACTGAGTTTTATAAAGCTACAAGAAGATAAATGTGAGTAGTGTTCATATAACAATTGGTTTGATAAGTTGCAAAAACTTAATATATAATAGTAGATTATAATTATAAGGAAGCCTTTTGTATAATCCATGATAAAGATTGTTTTGTTTTTTAAATATTTTAACTAATATGGATAAGTAAATTTATGATACAGGTAGTGATAACTACACTAACATTAAAACATATCTCGATACAAGTAAGCACACAAAAATAGACTATTTATATAATTAACAAAAAAAGATAGATAAATACAACAGCAATAATAATTTTTGGACTGAAGAGAAATTTTTTTGAAGCTAAGAAGTGGTTGAAAAATACTTTGAAGTGTAGAAATTATACATTTTAGACTAGTATTTTTAATAATAAACAAAGATCCTATGAATACCAAGTAATATGGCCCTAAACATTGTGTTCAGAAAACAAATTTATCAATATATGTGTCTACAAAACATTCAAGTCACTGACAAAAGTTTATTGCTTGCTAATGAGTGTACTCAATCAAAATTAAAGAAAATGTGTCCAGCACTATCTTATTTTTCCTATAAATGAACACAAAGCTAACAACTGTATGACTTTCATTACACAAACAAGTAGAAAACGTCGTAGTTACAACCTGGCATACATTTGTTTTAAGATATTTCATTCACTGTGGTTCTGATTTTTCACTCCAATATTTGGAATGTAGTCACGACCCATAAGGCACGCAAATACCGTCATTACCATCTTGGGTTTGACCTGAACAATATCTTCGGGTAAGACATAAATACGAGCACCAATTTTACGAGCAACAGAAATGGCATATTTGGCATTTGCCATTTTCTCCTGTATGGAAAAAAAATATAAATATATAAATGTTTATTATATGGAAAAATTATTATAACTCAAGAAAAAAAAAAATGATCATGGAAATTTAACATATTGCTCAAATGCCTACTAGCTGAGGAGTTTTAATCATTTTATTGCACTGAAACTTCACTTAATTTTTTCAGCATAGGCTCAGTCCCTGGAACCGACTTTGTAACCATTTTGTGCTTGTTATAATTTTCATGCTGTAACTTTTAAATTAGTAAGCAAATGTTAACGAAATTTGGCAGATTATCAGTAAACATTACAATGCTATCATACACAAAATATTTTTTTTTTTATTAAGTCTTGAGTTTTGTAAAGCAATGTTTTTCTCTTGTCTTTTTTCTTTTCACATGTTACCTATCTAACATGCAAAGTAATTTTCATTTTAAGATCAAATATACTTTTATGCATCAGAAGATTTTCAATATGCACATACGAAATAGATATAATGTCCAGATA